>NC_061112.1:10170410-10258813 GCF_002878395.1 Capsicum annuum | reverse complement strand
ACTACTGCATCGAGTTGTATATTTAGATAAATGGTAATTTTTCTCCACCCCTTTTGAGGTTATAGGTTGGATTATCTTTATGATGTGAAAACTAAAGTGTTGATGTTAGTTTTTTTAATATAACTAACACTATGTTCCTATTAAACATGGTTGAATGAGCAGAATATAAAGAATATATAACTGAGCAAATTAATTTGGAATTGAAGAATAGGCAAATTAATGATTGCTATGCAATTTTATTAGTGAACTAAGGAAAAATATTTGATTTGTCGAGTAGTATATCAAAAAATTTGAATTTTTAAATAGATCTATGAGAATGTACACGTCAATGCAAAAGAGTCCAGATTTGGAAAGGTATGTGTGCTCTATTTTATGTTATACTAAATTTAATGGCCTCTACTCCATGTTGTAGTTAGTATGAATTATTTCATATTGTAGTAACTGCCTATCATTGATACTGCAGTAAAATTGATGTATTGAGAGGAAACAAGAAAGTTGTTATTATCCATGTTCCCTACAGACTAAGGAAAACCTAAAGTTGGAGAAGAAATTCAAGCTTCCATAAGCGTTGCACAAAGGAATTAGCTGTCAGCTTGCCTTGAAGACTAGATGCTAGCTCACTTGTGTTTTGGGTTCAGAATAGATATCTGAGGTTCTGAATAGATTTAGAAGATGTGTAGCACCAACAAACTCTTGAAACACTACCAAAATATATTTGATCTGCATTTCACATTAGCTATTCTTTTTTCTAGTACATTTGATTATACGGCCATAATTGTGATTTTTTTAACCTTAAATTTTCTTCAAAATCAGCACGCTTTGAATTTTTTGATAGTGTAGTAACTGTACTTTATTTGTCCTTTGAATTTTGCTCTTTCTATATGAAGTTTATGACATGGTCCAAGCATCAGCTTTACTCATTTTCACTTTATGATCATTGATCTTTGACTTCATCTTATCACTTTGGTGTGGGAAGCTCGATATCATTCTTAGCTGGCAACTCTTCAACAATTGCAGAGATGTAAGTATATACCATAAGAGACGACGTGCTTGGTAAGTTTTTATAAATAATAATAAACCTTATCCTTTTTAATATGATGATAAAACTTATATCGATTTAACATTTAAAATGCAGTAGCTACGACACATGTCAGACTCTTGCTTCACACTCTGGTATCTTGCTTTCTTTGCAGGAGGAAGGTGAAAAACTAGACAAACTTTAATCATTTTATGTCTTTACTGAAGTGCCCGATTGACTCAACTCGTGGGCTGATATGGGATGATATGGGCTGATATAGAGCTAACTGATGCATTTGATAAATGCATTTGAAATTCGAGGAGTGGTTGTTCTATCTGCCCAAGAAGACAATAAGTCTCAAGCAATTGCCACTGCCTTTCAAAGGCATTTTTCGTCTGTCATTTATCATTGTCGTTTAATGCTAGCATAGAATTGACATCTAGATTTTTGAAATTGGTTGCTGCACCAATAATACATAGCTGTTTGGGTTGTTTGCTTTCAGATGCCACCTACAAGTTTGGATAGTTGTTATAAGAGCACCATTCTCATGTAAAGCCATATTTATGATTATTTATCCTTTGATTTCAGTACAATCATATTAATGTTTGGCCCGTGCTCAACACAGGCCATGACCCTCTAATGATTTTTATAATTTGCGATATCTATCATTCTGAAGTGTTTTTGAGTTTTGTCGTTATTGAAATAATTTAAATTATATTTAAAAATTATTTAAATTTATTTAAATAAAAATTATTTAAATAGGGGTCATATTAATAACAAGTATAAGTAATAATTCGCAAGTTATCAAATCGACGTACCATATAGGAACGGAAGAATACAACATTAACACATGGCTCTCTTGAATTATTGTTAATTACGATCGACACTAGTAAATTATATCATTTTTATGATTTCTATAATATATCGATGTCTATTATGTCTAAAGTGTTTTGATTTTTGATTGTATTATTTAAATATAAAAATAATAAAACTATGAGAAAACGGTCTAAAACTTCCTCAATCTATGCTCGAAATTTCAACTAAACACCCCAACTTTACTGGAGTCCTATGTCCCCCTGAACTATTTAAAACTGAAATTATTACCTCCCTAAATGCTTTAGTAACAAGGTGAGTGTAATTTACTCTCTTTGAGAGAGTGAGCATTGAAAATAAATTATTGAACTTTTATTTTTAATATTTTTTTTTATTTTATGTATTTTTAATTACTCGTTTTTTAATTTATTTTCTTTTTTCCTCACAGCAACATACACCAATTTCTCCACCTCTCATCATGTCATTGCCATTGCCATTGCTGTCGCCACCATCTCTGCGCACTTTCTTTCTTCCTCGTAGCAACATAGATAAATTTCTCCATCTCTCACCATGCCATTTCTATTGCCACCGCCACCATCTCCACGCACTAGATTCACCATGAAACTTTAAGATTTTTCTTAATTCTTAAATTTTTATTCTATAATTTATGCATGGGATGAGGAAATTTGAAAACCAACTCTCTATTGATATTATTGGAGCTATTAATCATCCTTTTACATGTCAAATTCTATTCTTTGTTCTTCAAAATTTCAGGTTGACAATTTTAATCTAAATTCATTTTTTAAGAAAAAAATATACAAACTCATATGTAATTTTGATATGGATGTGAAAATGAAAAGGTCAATATTTATGCTTCGGGTAGTAGTATCCATTGCCCTAATTTGAGCAATTTAACAATGCATTCATGAAAATAATCCTAGTATCCTTGGCTAGAAATAAAAATATCTTTGACTATTTTCGTACATACAAAATTCTCTTTCAAGTAATCCAAAAATAAACATTGTATGCGTAACTTTATTTACACAAGATTTACAACCGAAGAAGAAAATGAAATAAATTAATTTATTATTTTTTTCATGTAAAAAGATTGATTTTTCTCTTCAATCCCATTTGATGAATTTGTATTTTTAGAAATACCCATTAATATTTTTTGTTCAAATTCATTACTAAAACAAGATTCTTATTTTGATTTTTTTAAAATTTAGTCTATTTTTGCATTTCTAGCTATTAGTAGAACCTTTGATGTTGTTTTAATGTTTGAAAATAGTGGAAGGTGATGAAATGAAGAAGAATGGGGAAGAAAGTAAATAAAAAATAATTTTAAATAGTAATTACACGTGTTAAATATGAATTGGTGTGTCTATTTCACTCTCTACTCAAAATGTAAGTGTAGCATTTCAGGGAGAAATTAATTTCACTTTAAAATAGTCCAGGGGGTAATAGGACTCCCGCAAAGTATAGGTGTGTAGTTGGTAATTGGGTAATAGATTGGGGGAACATTTATCCATTTTCTCTAAAATTACTTTACATTTACATTTTAATTTGTTTATATTTAATCAGCTATATGACCTTAGAGCCGTCAATATGGGTCAGGATCATTGGACTGACACGTCCCAGTCTGTTGATCGGGCTGGACTACGATTTTTACAATCCGTTTAAGAACAGGGCTTCTTAGCCCTACCCGAATAAGCCCGTTGGGCTTGAGCAATATAGGCTGGGCCAGCTCATGGATTAAATAAAAATAATTTAAAAATAGAATAGAGTACTAAGAATAAAAAAAAGGAGTCCAAACTCAAAGTCTATTTAGACCATCATAGATATTTAAATGTTAATTATATTTATAAAATATCTAAACAATTAAAATATAAAATATAAATTTTTTATAGAATCAAATATGTTTGATGAAGATGATGTGGCGAGTTGAACACGCCATAAGTGCCATGAGAATTTTCTTAAGAGTTCATTTTCACTTTTAATGGACTAAATATTGACATATTTTTGTGTTTTACTGTGATCAATTAAAATAAAATTAGCTTAATATTCCTATTTAGCTAGTTATATTATTACTCATTAACTGTTTGATTTGTTTTTCAACATCTCTGTTTGATTAGAATTTGGTGTCAAAACTTATTCAATTTCATAGATTATTATGAGTTTTTGGTAAATTTGAGACCTGATTAATAAGTAGTAACTTCATGTAATATTATATTATAAATATTTATGTAATTAACATTTTAAAATTTAAATTAAGATTATAAAAATAAGAAAAAAATTGCAGGAATTGACAAACTTAAAACCATAATTACAATAAATAGCAACAGTTTCTCAAAATTATATTTTATAATAAAAAAAGTAGCATTTTTTTGCCCATTAGCTCTATACACGCGTGTTTCACTCTTTTTTCTATTGTCACTCAATTATTTTACCTTTCTCCAATTTATCCAAAAACAAACTTCACAAACATCATCTCTTTCCTTCTTTTTTCACATAATTACACCTTCACTATATGTAATTTTCTTCATGTAAATTCGCCAATAAACAAGACCCTGAATTCCTCAAAAAAGTTTCTTCAATTCCCGTAAGTATCTCTCTCTTTTCTCACATAGTTACACTTTTACTATGTGTATTTTTCTCTCTATTATTTTATTTTTCGCTATATTTTGTAATCTCTAATATCACCATCTATTTTTTTTCAAATTGCACATATAGAGGAGAAGGAGTATGTTGCTGCTAAGTTAAGGTGAGTGTATTTTAGTTTGCTTGAAAATGGGAAAATGGTGAATTTTATTGGTTGGTCCATAAAGTGAAGAAAGAGTTATGTATTCTGTTGCTAATTGTGGAGGCATGGAGAAGATGAAGATGGTGTGTTGTTCTCTGTCCGGTGAAGAGAAAAAATTTTGAACCCCCTCGTTGTGTGTAATACTCTATCAAATATAGAAATTGATAATTAGTTTGTTATAAATACATATCAGAGTTATATTTGTTATTTTTGTAAGGTAATAAACATATGGATTAGACATGTATTCTCTAAATACATATGCAGAGCTACATGTATTTTTTTGTAATGTAATATGTATTATGTAAAAGAAAACATATGCATATTATGTATTTCATGTACTTATGTACTTATTAGAGGATAACATATGTACTTATTTTTATTTTTTACTGTTTAAGATATGTATATGTATTTTTTTGATTACCTATATGTATGTATATAGTTAGCTTTTTTGTTATAGAGATTTTGTATCCTATATGTTTGTATATACATACGAGATAGATACGTATTTTTATAAATGCATAAGCAGATATATATATATATATGTATGTTTTGCACTATAAATACATATGATTACCTATATGTATATGTATATAGTTGTCATTTTTGTTATAGAGATTTTGTGTCCTATATATTTATGTATATATATGAGCCATATATGTATTTGTGTAAATACATATGTAGATCTATATGTCTATTTAATTTTATGTATTTTGTGAATATATATATATGTAATATAGATTTTTGTCTTTTAGAAATAAAAGATAGAAATAGAAGTGTAAAAAAATAAAATAAAATAAAATAAAAATATTAAAAAAAAAATCCAAAAAAAAATCCAAAAAGAGGGGAAAAAATAGAAGTGTAAAAATAAAAGAGAAAAAAAGAAATAAAAAATAAAAATAGAAAGAAAAAATGAAAAATAAGAAAAGAAAAAAAATGAGAAAGGAAAAAATAAGAAAACGAAAAAGAAAAAAAAAAAGGAAAAGGGAAAAAAAGAAGAGACAAAATAAAGTGGAAAGAAAACCCTAGAAAACAAAAAAGAAATCAAAATAAAAAAAATAAAATGATAAAAAGAAAGAAGATGAAAAAAAACTAACAAAAAAAGTTAGAGATATAAGAGACTGGAAGAGAAAAAAACAGTAACGATGATTTATTTTGAATTTTTGAAGTTGAGTTTGATTTAAAGGAATCTACGAATTTAGATAAAAGTAATTTATGAAAAAGAAATCTACTGTTTTAAAAAGGAATTTAATGTTTTAAATACATGAGATAATTATTCCTTATTTAACTCAACTGATTTTTGTAAAAGAAGGACAGAAAATCTTGTTATACATTTATTTTAGTAGCAACACTTTTATAAAATACAAAATACAAGTTACTATTTCAGGTAATTATAAAACAGTTGCTATGAAACTACTAATTATGAACTTAAGTTTGCTACTTATGAAATTTTTTCCAAAAATAATCTATATATATATAATAAATCAAAGAAGTTATCCTAAAATTATGCCAAGTGACATATTGAGAACTAGCCACTTGGTATTTTGGCAACAAAACTCTATTTTGTTGGCAACAAAATTTATATTACTGATTAATTATTTATTTTATATATAGATTTTTAAATTTTCATATCTATATATATAATAAAGCAAAGAAGTTAGCCTAAAATTATGCCAAGTGACATATTGAGAACTAGCTACTTGGTATTTTGGCAACAAAAATCTATTTTGTTGGCAACAAAATTTATTGTACTAATTAATTATTTATTTTATATATAGATTTTTAAATTTTCATATCTATTTTCAAATTGTGGTAAAAAATATTGATTGAACACTATTATTTATTTTTATTCTGTTATTTCATATTTTCATGTTGTGATAAAAATAATTAGAATTGACTCTTATAAATGAACACTATTATAATTATTTATATATTTCAACTCTCTCTATATAATAAAGCAAAATGTTTGATGAATACTTTCATTTATTTTTATTCTATTATTTCATATTGTGATAAAAAATAATTAGAATTGACTCCTATCAATGAACACTACTATAATTATTTATATATTTCACATTGTGGTAAAAATTAATTAAGTTTGACTTCTATTTAATTAGTATATAGATTATTTCATAGATATGTAAGACTTTAACATATTCGACATAAAAATTCCGTCAATTACTCCTAATTTCACTATCATTAGCAGTAATTCCACAATTTGTATTCTAAATATATATTCCATCAAGCTATAGGAGTAATTCCACAATATGTATTCCAATTTTCAAATATATATTCCAATCAATCAAGTGATTTAACAAGATCATCCGTCAATTATTCCTAATTCCACTATCATTAGGAGTAATTCTACAATTTGTATTCCAAATATATATTCCAATCAAGCGATAGGAGTAATTCCACAATCTGTATTTCAATTTTCAAATATATATTCCAATAAAACGATACTCCTAATTCCACAATTTGTATTCCGATTTCGAAATATATATTTCAATCAATCAAGTGATTTAAGAAGATCATACAAATGGTAGATGGATATGGTAAGTAAATTGTAGATTTTCTTACTCTCATGGATGAAAAGTAGATGACTATGGTAAGTGAATCGCATATATATTAAATCAAACCTTTACACTACCAATTATTACCATATATGGCTATTGTAAGTACTACTAAATTGCAATACAACTAATCATGAGGCAATAATTTTATATGGAAAAGTAATATATTCTGATCATATATTTTGATCATAGTTGATTCTAACTAATTTTACCTGTAAAAATTACTATATAATATGATGATTCCTACATAATATGAACATTGAAGCTACAAAGGCATCTATAGAAAAAGAATCACTTAACTCATTCTCTTCATCAATATTATGGCTGCTAAGATTGACTTAATCAAAGAGGTTTCAGGGACAAAAATAAAGTGGTGTCTAAAAGTCCGAGTCGTACGATTGTGGGTTATTCCTGATCGTTAAAAGAAAGACAATCCACAATCGATGTAGATGGTGCTGCAGGATGAAAAGGTATTGATATATCAATTTTAAAATTAGTTGTACATATATATATTGACATGTTTCAATTATGGATATAATATAGGTGTTGAATTTTTATATAGGGAGATCGTATCCATTCAACTATTGGGAGATATGTTACGCGTTTGTTTAAAGGAAAAATAAGTGAGCTATGGCTATATATAGTGAAAAACTTTATGGTTGGTCCAAATACTTTCAAGTTTAAGACCACTAACCACAGGATGAGGTTGATGTTCACAAATAGAACAATGGTTGAAGAAATAAATGTAACACCGCAATTCTGTACCCCAGACGCTACATGGTGCTAGCGACCCCGAAGGACCACCAGCTAACCTATGACTGGTACCTGCTGTGAGCACTGAATAATAACAATTTTGTAGTAGTAATATATATGTATATATATATCTTAAATAAATGCGGAAGTTAGGATGAACTCGCCATAAGGTTCATAACTGAAAGTAATCACTAATAAATGAATACTAAAAATATTTGTTTGAAGTACTCTAGACTGAAAGCCTCTAACTATCTGAATATGGAGTTGATGGGACAAGCCCCCAACTAATCCTGACTACTGAACTACTGATAAACTGAAATAATAACTTGGTCGTCGAACTAAGAGGGCTCACCCCTAAGTCTGTTGCTGATAAGCTGATTGCTAAATACGGTCAGGAGCCCGTGCGTCTGAACCTATGATATAAGACGTCATAGCACAAAATAAAAGTATGCGTCAGTACTTTGAATGTACTAATATGCTAAGTGAGTTAGGATGATATGCAAGGGTTCATATGCATGAACAATAACTGGCTGAGTAAATAAACATAACTGAATGAGAGTATATGCATGAATACACGAACTGTAACTGAGGCCATGATAATGCTGGATACTAAGTCCTAAATACTGATTAACTAATATTTGAGTTTACTGATACTGTATTACAGATAGATGAATGATTATTTCTGACAGTCCAAATTTTGAAGAATTAATCTGAGTTCTACACTAAGTCGGGTGACTGTGTCTGACAATCTTGAATCTGTAGAACTGAATTGAGTTCTGTACTGAGGCTGAAACTAAAACTAAAATAGTGGGAGGTAGTCATCTAACCGACATGCCCCTCTCCGAATGGATTAGGGTCCAACATGTAACCCCAGTTGAAAGGGTGTCAATACCGTGCCTTGGGTACTGACTCTGGCTGTGTGGATCCACTATACTAATGTACTATATTGTCCCGGAGGACTAAGGGTGACCCCAGCAAAAAAGTCAAGCCTAAAATAATGGGTGACTTCTCATATCCTACGTTGGCTACATAGTTCTGGAGTATAGGGACTGCTACTAACGACTTTGCCTATCTGATAGGGAAACCGTCATCCCTGTACACGCTCGGTGTTGAATCCTAATCCTAATTGAATAGACACTAAATTGATTTCTAGACTACATTAGGTTTGACTGAACTATTACTGTAACGACCCGAGACTACCCCTAGTTATCACACGGTGCTTACGATCCCAAAGGACTATAAGCTAACCCATGAATGATATCTGTTCTGAGCACTGAATAATAATACTGTAACGAATGCAGAAAAATGGGCTGAAATTCCATAAGGTTCAAAACATCTAAAATATTGATAATCAATAATAATATCTGAATCTGAAATACTGTCTGAAAATCTAGTCTGAAAAGTCTCTAACTAAAACTGTCTGAAAGTGGAGTTCAAGGGACAATCCCCCAACTAACTCTATCTACTAAAATACTGCTAAGTTGAAGTACTGAAATAAAAGCATATCCTCGATAGATAAGAAATCACTGCTAAATCTTCTATTGGTGGCTGAATCTGGCTAAGCGCGGTCAGGAACCTGAGAGTCCGAATCTATGATATGAAATATCATAGCGCAAAAAACGGGTATACAATCAGTATATGGGAATGTACTAGTATGCTAAATGTGGTAAGGCTATATGTATGGGTTCATATATATGAATAATTACTAACTAAATGATATACAAGAGCTGGATTAGCATGCATGGAGGATCTATAACTACTGAACATACTGCGCATACTGTGACTAAGTATACTGAAATTGAATCTAAAACCTGATAACTGAATATACAGATAATCTGAGATCACTGATAATTTGAATTACTGATAACTGAGTGATTCTATCTGACAGTCCTGATTCTGCAAAACTGAACTGAGTTTATTCTAAAAATTGAGACTAAAACTGAAACTGTGGGAATTAATCATCTAACCGACATATCCTAAATTTAAAATGATAAGATAACTGAGATGGTGTCTAATCTGTAACCCCAATTAGAATGGTGTCAGTACCGTGCCACAAGTAAAGACAAGATGAAGAGTCACCCTCTACTGGAAGGTTCCCTAAACGAGAATGGTGGTACCCTCTACAGGTAGGTAGAGCACCTCATCAACCCTCAACTAGCAGGTTTGATGTCTCAACCTACGCTGACTACGTAGTTCTGAAACATAAGGATTGCTTTTAAGAATCACACCCTCTGCTGGTAGGTCAGCCCTCATCATTGGGTTCACTCGGTGCTAAATCCTACTCTCAACTGAAAGACACGGAACTGATTAACTAGACTGAACTGGATTAATACTGAGATCACTAAGTTTTCCTAGCTTCTGTAACTGACTGAGTTCTACTGAATTTTGTAATGGACTAAGAGTACTACTGATCGTGACATGACTGATACTATTCTGTAACTGACACTGGCTCTAAGTAAACAGCTAAATTTTCAGGTATTAAATACCCCCAGGACTCAATAGCATGAAAGGTAAAGCAAAGCATAACTTTGAATAACATATAAATGTTCACTTGATCATAATTCATTCATAGAGACATTTCATCAAACACTTGTAATGCATTAACTTATACATGAATAGGGACTACATGTTAGCATGCTACAATGGTTTTATTTCATTCTCATAGAAATTTATCAAACACATCGAAAGCATGCTTGGTTTATTAAATCATAAACACTTAAGGTTAACATGGTTACAACAATCATCTTGTAAATTAAAGGGTTTATCATGACTATCATGTAATTCATCACATTCTGGAATCAATTCTTGGAACTTGTAATCTAAATCATGGATTAAAACTCAAACAACACCATGAACATGAATTCAATCTAATTCAAACATAGAAATCATAAATCATAAATCTTGTATTTTGAAAAGAAGGATTCTTGGGCTCCATGGAAGATAAGGATCCATGAATGAACATCTAACATACCTAAGAAGAAGAGTTTTTAAAGGTTGTTGGAGAGATTCTTGAGGATTGACCTTGATTCTTGAACTAGGGTTTTTGCCTCTTGAGAGAGAAATACATTTTGATTTTGAGGAAAAGTGAATAATGAAGGGTTTTACACATTTTTAGGGCTTAAATCATACATCCGGCCGGAATAAAATCATGGGAAAAGACTATTTTAACCCTGGGCAAAACTTTAATTTTTTTTGAAATATTCCCGATCTAGACCCCTAGCATGACGCGGCGCTGTCGCACCATATCACTAAAAAATGATGACTGCAAAATTTCATGGTGGAACGATATGGTACAATCGCGTTACCACTTTAGTTGCAAACTGGAAGTGCACCACGACGTGGTAGAATCGCGTTGGTACACTGAAAACTGATATTTGTGAACTGGGTCTATGGCGCGATGTGCCAATATCGTGGAGCAACACTAAAAATTGACAATTACTATTTTGACACACTCTGCGATGCGCTACTGTCCTGAATGACGATGTTTAACGATTGAAACATAAAATCGCTATAACTTCTTACCCAGTTATCAGATTTAGGTGAATTTTATATCATTGAAAAGCTAATTGAATTTACAACTCAATGAAAATTCAAAATCTTGAAAAGTCCATATGTATAAAGTTGTATTCATCTTTAAAGTAAGCCTTTGACATTTTTGGGATGAATTTAAGTTAGGTAAAAGTATGGTATGTTACAATATCTCCCCTTTGGGAATATTCGTCCTCGAATGAAACTGGTTAAGATGAGAAAACTGCTGATAGACTGAGTTTCTACACTGGACATACATATCGGGTGCATGAAATACATGATTGAACTGATTAATGAATGTGTGACTGGATATGCAATGATAACTGATACTAAGATTATAGCTGTAGCTGAACATGGAACTGAGTAGATCTAAGGAAAACTGTTACCTTAAGCTGAGAACACTGATAAGACTAAGATCATTTACTGAACATGTATGAATGAGAACATGAGAATATGAATAAGTTTGAAACATGATACATGAACTAAATATTGTAAACTGAACTAAGACCTTGAGTACATAGGTTACGTCTAAAATTGGAAGGTTTAGATTATGATAGCTCGGGGGTTATAGTGCATCTCCCCCTTGTGACTATGTACCTCAAGAATGTTGACTCAACTGAGGTACTGAGGAAAAGCATAAGACAATGCACGGGGCACCCACGAACTAAATTGTGCTTGAATATCTGGGATCTGAATCTGAGGTATAATACATAAGCTGGGCCAAACTCGTAACTTAGCTAAAATTTTGTAACATGAGGTGAGGCCTATGAAACACCATCTTAAAATAGAGTGACTAAGCCTTATGCATTGTAACTACAAATTTTCAAACTTAGACGTATTCCTCAAATACCATCTCAACAATACACTACACCTTAGTACGACACTTCATTTACGACTACTAAAAATATTCATATGGGCACTGAGCACGAATTCTTAAACATACTAACTTATCTGATTAACTAAATGACTAATAGCTGAATATTGGATATGTAAGACTGAACTGTACTTAGTATGAATAACTAAACTGAAACTGTAGAATGTTATGCATATAAGGAAGGGACTGACTGAGTAACATGAGATAACTGGGCATGAATTTGCAAAAATTGTATTGTCTAAGAATGCAAGACCAAGCATACAACATGATTCTGAAATAGTCTGTAAATAGAGGTACTAATTTGATTAATGGGCTAAGACTGTGGCTCAGACTATAACTAATACTGCACTAGAACTGAGTACTGAGTAAACTGGAACTCTGTATACTAGGAACTTTAAACATGCATAGTCTTCTACCATGTACTATACTACCATCTCCCCCTTAGCTTAAGGCCATTATTCCAAATCTACGAATCACTAATAAACCCCAAACTAAACTGTTACCACCTTACCTCTAGATTCTGAGGTAGACAATGGTCGTAAACACGAAACTCATCCAGAAGGGATACACCTGACATTATAAGGTCCACTGCTATTACTTCCTTTTAATACATGATTCTTAGCTTTTTATTGCCCCAAGAATCATCATATAGCAACCTCAATACTAACTAACTTAGAATTCTCAACTTCTCTTTCTACTAGTTTAATCTAGAGATTCAAACTTAAATCAACTGAAACTGAGGTACTACCCCTTCATTCAAGGACTGGTTCATCAAGAAACTGAAATAGAATGACTCTATTATTGAAATTAACTAAATGGAATTTTTTTTTGAAATACTGTAACCAAGTAATTTCTGTAAGCTCATTTGGCTGGAATAGATTGACCTACTGAGGTAAGCACAAAAAAGGTTCTATAACCAGAAGAAAGAAAAGAATTAGACTGAGAGTTTAACTTGAGCTTATGCTCACTCATACGACATGAATACTGAAAGAAGGAAAACTGTTCCTAAATCATCTTATAGCCTCCTATCCATAAATGTGTCACGCTACACACCCATGCACAAGACTCTACGCGATGCGGCTTTTCAGACTCCCTAGGACACTATTGAACCTTAGGATCTGATACCAAGTTTATAATAAATCAAGACTACCCCCTAGTCATCACACGGTGCTTACGACCCCGAAAGATCATAAGTTAACCCATGAATGATATCTGCTGTGAGCACTGAATAATAATACTATAATTAAGACGAAAAATAGGTTGAAATGCCATAAGGTTCAAAACATCTAAAATATTGATAATGAATAATAACATTTAAATCTGAAATACTGTCTGAAAAGCCTCCAACTGAAACTGTCTAAAAGTGGAGTTGAAGGGACAATCCTCTAACTAACTCCATCTACTAAAATACTACTAAGTTGAAGTACTAAAATAAAAGCATATCATCAATAAATGAGGACTCACTGCTAAATTAGCTACTGTTGGCTGAATCTGGCTAAATGCGATCAGAAACCTAAGCGTCTGAACCTATGATATAAAATATCATAGTGCAAGAAACGAGTATGCGATAAGTACGTGGGAATATAACGGTATGCTAAATAAGGTAAGGCTGAATTCATGGGTTCATATGTATGACTAATAACTAACTGAATGATATGCAAGAGCTGGATTATCATACGTGAAGGATCTGTAACTACCAAACATACTGCGCATACTGTGACTGATGATACTGGAACTAAATCAGATAACTAATAACTAAATATACTGATAATCTGAGTTCACTAATAATCTGAATTACTGATAACTGAGTAACTATATTTGACAGTCCTGATTCTGTAGCACTGAACTGAGTTCTATTCAACAAACTGAGACTGAAATTAAAACTGTGGAAGGTAATCATCTAACCGACATGTCCCAAATCTGAACTGATAAGATAACTGAGCTGGGGTTTAATCTATAACCCCAATTGGAAGGGTGTTAGTACTGTGCCACAGGTAAAGACAAGCTGAAAAGTCACCCTCTACTGGAAGGTTCCCTAAATGAGAACGGTGGTACCCGCTACTGGTAAGTAGAGCACCTCACCAACCCTCAACTAGCAGGTTTGATATCTCAACCTGGCTACGTAGTTCTGGAACATAAGGATTGTTTCTAAGGATCACACCCTCTGCTGGCAGGTGATCCCCAATCATTGGGTCCACTCGGTGCTGAATCCTACTCCTCACTAAAAGACACAAAACTGATTAATTGGACTGAACTGGATTAATACTGAGATCACTGAGTTTTCCTAGGTTTTGTAACTGAATGAGTTCTACTGAGTTCTATAATGGACTAAGAGTACTACTGATCGTAACATGACTAATACTATTTAATAACTGACATTGGCTCTAAGTAAACAACTAAATTGTCGGGTATTATATACCCTCATGACTTGATAGCATGAAAGGTAAAGCAAAGCATAACTTTGAATAACATATAAATGTTTACTTAGTCATAATTCAATCATAGTGATATTTCATCAAACACTTGTAATACATTAACTTATACATGAATGGGGACTACATGTTAGTATGCTATAATGGCATTATTTCATTCTCATAGACAATTTATCAAACACATCAAAAGAATGCTTGGTTCATTAAATCATAAACACTTAGGGTTAACATGGTTACAATAACCATCTTGGAAATTAAAGGGTTTATCATGACTATCATGTAATTCAACATATTCTGGAATCAATTCTTGGAACTTGTAATCTAAATCATGGATTAAAACTCAAACAACACCATGAACATCAATTCAATCTAATACACAAATAGAAATCATAAATCATAAATCTTATATTTTAAAAAGAAGTATTCTTGGGATCCATGGAAGGTAAAGATCCATAAATGAATATCTAACATACCTAAAAAGAAGAGTTCTTGAAGGTTGTTGGAGAGATTCTTGGGATTGACCTTGATTCTTAAACTAGGATTTTTGCCTCTTGAGAGAAAAATACCTTTTCATTTTAGGAAAAAGTGAATAATGAAGGTTTTTACATGTTTTTAGGGCTTAAATTCCACATCTGGGTGGAATAAAATCATGGGAAAAAACTATTTTAACCCTGGGCAAAACTTTACTTTTTCATGAAATTTTCTCGATCTGGACCCTGGCGCGACGTGGCAATATCGTGTCGTGTCACTAGAAAATGATGACTGGGAAATTATACAGTGGTGTGATGCGGTACAATCACGTTGCCAGTTTGGTTGCGAACTGGAAGTGCACCGTGATGCTGTGGAATTGCATTGGTACACTGGAAATAGACATTTATGAATTGGGTCTATGGCGCGATGCGCCAATATCACAGAGCAACATTAAAAATTGATAATTTCTATTGTGACACACTCTGCAACGCGCTACTAGCCTGAATGACAATGTTTAATGACTAAAACAAAAAATTGTCATAACTTCTTACCCGATTATCGAATTTAGGCAATTTTTTTATCATTGGAAAGCTAATTGAATTTTCTACTCAATGAAAAGTCAAAAACTTGAAAATTTCATATGTATAAAATTGTATTTATCTTTAAATCAAGTCTTTGACATTTTTGGGATGAATTTAAGCTAGGTAAAAGTACGGGGTATTACAATTACTGATCGTGCTGTCTAAATGAATTGAGTTCACTGGTTCTATTGACTGATGGAATACTACTGAGTTTTATTAACTGACTGGGTTTACTTGAGGTCTGAACTGAATACTGAACTGAAATTGGGACTGATTACTGAGTACTACTATTCATGGCACTACTGAGACTGTTCTGTAACTACTATAGCTCTAGGTAAACAGCTAGATTTTTCGGGTATAGAATGCCCCCAGGACTCAATAGCATGAAAAGTAAAACACTTCATGACTTTAATAGCATAATAGTATTTTCTTACCAATAATGCTTTCATTTAGACATTTTTTCAAACACTTGATATACATGAACTTGTACATGAATAAAATCACATAATGCTTGCACTGGTCAATTCACATAAGCATTTTGACAAACACTTAGGGAGCATGGGCATTCCACATATTAATAAACATGCATTATGATCATGGATACTACATTCGACTTGCAATTCGAGAGTTCAACATGAAGTTCACATAATTCAATCCACACTAACTGGTTTTCATGAAACTTGAGATAATTCATGGAATTGAAAACCCATTTGACATCATAATCAAGATTACATTTAAATCCAACATGAAATCTATGAAATCAATTAACTTGTAGTTTAAAAGAGTTTTTTGAACTCCAAGGGTAGAAGGAAACCCTTGGATGAACACTTCACATACATTGGTACTTGAATTAATAAAGGTTGATGGTGAGTTCTTGAGTCTTGAATTTGAAATCAATGGCCCTAGGGTTTGTTCTTCAGAAATTTGTGATGAATGAATTAATTTTTCCCTAGGAATGACTTAATTTTGTATTTTTGGGGCTGAATAAGGTGGGAAAATGACCCATTTACCCTGAGGATACGGCTTTTTAATTACTGAAAAATATGCCCAACGACGCACAGATCGACACACCACATTGATGGAGTCAACACGATGGCCGATGCAACACGTTGAGTTTGCATCAGCTCACTGGAATTTGGCACTGAGAGATGAGGAAAATATTTATCGATGTAATAGGTGACGTAGCGTGTCGAGATCGCGACGATCCACTGTACTGGATTTTCAAACGTGCCTCAAATGATGTTCGAAAATTTCAAAACTTGTCTGATAAAACCTATTGACATTCCTGATCTTGAACCAACCTAGAAATCAACATTTTAAGGTCGTAAAGATCATAAAATAGGATCGCCAACATATGAAGGTTAAATAAGTTCTAAGTTCAAACACTTAACTGAAATTTCTAAGTCTGGGACCCTTTTCTAGCATTAACGGACTGAATTAAGCTTAGGATTTTGAGGGGACTTACAATAAATGATCCATATTTTGGTATGAATATCTTCAATAAACGACCTTATAAGCATTAGATTGACTAAGTGAATGTTGACGAGAATGAATTATTGGGTAATTATCATAACAGATTTATACTGTAATATACATCATTATTTTCATTATGTTTTAACCAATAACCAACTTATTATTATTTTTTGATCTATATTAGATTCCATTGGTGAGATTGTTGGCCATGGGGCAATTCAATTTCACAAACAAAATGATAAGATCAGTGTCTTTATGAATATCGAGCTACAAGACCACGAGTAATCTCATGTTTTATGAATAGAATTACTAATTCCTATAGAAATTACATTTTTTCCTTTGTTATGATGATGTATATTTTCATGTAGGTTGAACAACATTGAGGCTACTTTTTGGGGTGATTTTGTTGAAGAAATCAATCCATATTTTGATGGATCCAACTGTAACGCCCCGAAAAACGGGTCTTGGAGCGTCACCGGTGCTTGAGGCTACAAGTAGCCCCAAGCTAACCCTTTGAGCCATTTTCATTCAGTTCAACACAAATCAATGGGGTTTCCATAAATAACCTTCAAATATCAACAAAGTAATCATCATCCAAGAATAAAAAAATTTCAGAAAGATAACAAAATACGACTTATTAGTCAACTCCCAACATCTATACTAGTCTGACAAGCCTCCAAGAAATTTAATAAAACCAGTGAGCCATTGAGACATGCCCCAACTGACTCATACTCAGTTATCAAATGTAAACAATTTCGTGAAACCAACATCAGACATCACGTCATCAAAACATGAGGAATCACCACAACAGAGGATGTAGAACAGCGCGCCCGAAGAATCACTGTCGAACCTGGAACTGAGCACCTGAACCTATATTCCGAGAAAATACAGCCCATATTTGAAGATGTGGGTCAGTACCAAGGAAAGGAACCGAGTATATAGGGGTGTATGCAGTTGTATAAACATCATCATCATAAATATTTATAAGAAATATGCAGGATGTATTAAAGACTCATATAGCCCGAAGAAAATCATCATAATCATGAGAGGATGAAATAAGTACAATAACATATGTGAGTCATCATATAATTTGTCAATCACTTTCAGTTCATCAAGAATATCAATTCTCATAATGTAAATATGATTTAAATCTTTCGAAAGAATAACTTTCACAATTCCACTTTCAAATCACTTCACCATTCACCATAGACACAAGGAAACACACACACGCTGGGAGATCCTATAACCGACATAAACCATGTGAGCTACATGGAGTCCAACGTACAACCCACGTTTGGGAGAGTCGTCCTATCCTTGCCATCAGAGTAGGACTATCGATATCAAATCCATACAAACTAGTGATCACTATATAAATCAGCCTCAGGCTCACTCCTATGGGGGCACGTAGTTCTATGGAAGTAAGGTCGCTTTATATCTCCCACTCGGTGCTAAAGATAGCTCAGTTCATTTTAAAGACAATCTACAACAAAATAATTTCAGTAATATATAAATATACATCGGGAGCCATCATGCTTCCCATCTATCAAAATCAACCACGTTCTGGATTTCTTTCACACTCGAGTTCAAAACAACTCCATTAAGACCAAAAGGTCAAATCATTCAAAATATCTCAAATATTCAACATCAAGGTGCTTATAACACACACTTTCTCAAAAAAACACAATTTCTAATGGGGATTCACAACCCAAATATCAAAATCATGATAAATATCGTTCAAGATTCATGCTTTATATCTCCACACATGTAAATTTATCTTTCAAAATCATAAACATCAAGATTTCATAATAATAATCATAAGATATGGGTTCATGCTTCAAATTCGTAAAAATCAAATAAAAATCATGCCTTTGTAAAGAAAATTACTTTTGGGCACAAGAACGAAAGAGAGTTCTTGTTGAAAATCCCACATACCTTGAATGATGAACCGTAGATCGATACTCATTTTTGAGATGTTAATCGTGCCTTTGAATGATGGTTCTTGGAGTTCTTGAACTAGGAACTAGGAATCTTGAATAAATTTGCAGAATTAATGGTGAACTTTGGAGGTTCTTGAAGTTGGATGTACAAGCTTAGGATTTTCTTTTTGAGGGAATTTGATGAAATATAACATATAATGCTTCTAATAGGCTTTAATATAGGGTTTGGACGGATTTTGGGTGAGGGGAAATGACCAAAACGCCCCTAAAAATTAAATAATTCTCGAATCTGCTCTTTGGTGGACTGTTTTGATAGTCTGAAGTTGATCAACCATAATGTTTTACTCCGATATCCAAATTGGATGAAACCAATTTCATTAGAAAGAGGACTCTCATATATTTCTGTTGATATATAGTATCTCACCCAGATCATTGTGTACGAGGAGTTATAATCATTTGAAGTTGACCCAAAAATTCGCTTTTGATAGGTTGAAGTAGATCGACCATACCTTTTTGCTCCGATAGACAAATTGGATGAAACCAATTTCATTGGAAAGAGAACTCGCAGAGCTTTCCGTTGATATATATTAGATCACCCAGACCATTATGTACAAGGAGCTATGATCATTTAAAGTTGGAGAAAAAATACGCTAGGCCTCAATACTTTTCCTGCACGTTTTATTGTTCACTACTATTCACGATTCGATCGGAATGTTCATAACTCGTCGCTCGGGTGTCTGTTTTGGATGATCCACATATCGTTGGAAAGCTTATTTGATACTCTACGCAATGGTGGGTAATAATCTAAGACATTCTGCATGGAAACATTTATAATTCATTCTAGAATATAGAACCCAACACGTTTATGCACAAAATTTCAACGAAAAATTTTCCGGAGTATTACATCATCTCCCCCTTGGAAAAATTCATCCTCGAATGACGCTAGACATGCCAAGATTAGATAGGGAATAGAGCATACAGCCGAAACCATTCGTTAGACTCATCACCACATTGTTTCTCACTCTAAATGCAGCATAGAAGGCATAAATTCAAGAAACTACAGCTAAACACATAATAAATGACAGCTGAACTGTTGCAACTTTTATCAAAAGCGCATGATTTAGGAAAGAACGGTACCTTCAACTTGATTGGAGTTCGCAAAAAATAGGTGCGGGTACTTAGATCGCATATCCGCCTCAGCTTCCCAAGTTGCACCCTTAATAGATTGGTTTCGCCACAACACCTTGAACAAGGGAACTTTTTTGTTCCTTAGTCTTTAGATACTGAAATCAAGAATCTCAACAGGAATCTCATCAAAAGAAAGATTTTCTTAAATGTCAGCACTCACAGAGGAATCCACTACCACAGCATCGCTAATATGCTTTCTAAGCATGGAGACATGGAATATTGGATGAACAGAGGAAAACTCAGAAGGAAACTCGACCTCATAAGCTACCTTACCAACACGGCTAAGAATTTTGTAAGGACCAACATAACAGGGACTAAGCTTCCCCTTCTTTCTGAATCTCTTCACCCCCCTTATGGGTGAAATTTTCAAATACACTAGGTCACCAACTTCAAACTCAAAGTCTTTCCTTCTAACATCCGCATATGAATTCTAACGACTCTGTGCAGTTTTCAACTTTTCCCTAATCTACTTAAATTTTTCCATAGCCTCAAATACCGAATGAGGACCACTCACAGCCTCTTTACCCACCTCGAACCAACGTATGGGTGATCTACACTTCCTTCCATATAAGGCTTCAAACGGAGCCATACCAATACTAGAGTGGAAACTGTTATTGTAAGCAAACTCTATCAACGGTAAGTGATCATCCCAAATTCCCTTAAAGTCAAGTGCACAAGTTCTCAACATATCCTCTAAGGTCTGGATGGTCCGCGCAGCCTGACCATCGGTCTGCGGGTGAAAAGCAGAACTCAAAAGCACTTGGGTACCAAGACCCTTCTAAAAAGCTTTCCAAAATTGCGAAGTGAACTGAGTAACCCTAGCTGAAATGATAGACAAAGGAACTCCATGCAGTCTGACTAGTTCTCGAATATACAATCTAGCGTAATCCTCAGCAGTATATGAAGTATGAACAGGCAAGAAATGAGAAGACTTAGTCACCCTATCAACCACAACCTAAATGGAATCATGATGGCGTTGGGAAGGAGGTAAACCAATCACGAAGTCCATATTTATCTCTTCCCACTTCCAGGTGGGAATACTAAACTTTTGCATCATACCACCAGGTCTTTGGTGTTCAACCTTAACCTGTTGGCATGTTGCACACTTAGCTACAAACGCTGCTATATCTTTCGTCATGCCACTCCACCAATAGATTTCCCGCAAGTCTCGATACATCTTGGTGGCACTAGGATGAATAGAATATCGCGCCCCGTACGCTTCAGCCATAATTCTCTATCTCAAATCATCAACATTCGGGACACACAATCTACCCTGCAATCTAACACACCATCTCCCCCTTGGGAGAAAACCTCTACTTTTTGGTCCTTGACTGACTCCTTCAGTCTGACCAAACTAGCATATAAGAATTGCTTTTCCTTTATTTCCAAAACTAAGGAGGATTCCGAACTACTCTAAACCCCTATACTACCTTCAGCAGAGTCAAACAATCTAACCCCCAATCTAGCCAAATGATATACATCATGAGCCAACTTTTTCTTACCTTCTACCACATGCGAAACACTACCCATGGACACTCTACTTAGGGTATCCACCACAATATTGGCCTTGCCCGGATGGTACAACACACTCATATCATAGTCCTTTAATAATTCTAACCATCATCTCTGCCTAAGATTCAATTCTCTCTAGGTAAACACATACTGCAGACTCTTATGATCAGTGAAAACATCAACATGGACACCATACAAATAGTGTCTCCAGATTTTCAAAGCAAACACAACAGCAGCTAACTCAAGGTCATGGGTAGGATAATTTTTCTCATGGGTTTTCAACTGTCTAGAAGCATAAGCTATCACCTTACCCTTCTGCATCAATACGCAACCTAACCCAACTCTCAAAGCATCACAGTACACCATAAAACTATCAACACCATCAGGCAAAGTCAAAATAGGGGATGAAGTGAGTCGAGTCTTCAACTCCTGAAAACTCTTCTCACAAGATTCAGACCATAAGAACTTTACTTTTTTTGGGTCAACCGAGCCATAGGAGATGCTATAGAGGAGAAACCCTCAACAAAACAGCAGTAATAGCCAGCTAAACCCAAGAAACTTTAGATATCAATCAGAGAAATAGGTCTAGGCCAATTTCTAACAGCTTCGGTCTTTTGGGGATCAACTCTAATACCCTCAAAAGAAATGATATGACCCAGAAAAGCAACTGACCTTAGTCAAAACTCACACTTACTAAACTTGGCAAATAACTTGTGATCTCTAAGGGTTCGCAAGACAGTTCGAAGATGATCAGAATGTCCATCCTCACTACGAGAGTACACCAGTATATCATCGATGAACACTACGACAAATATGGAGATATGGTCTGAACACTCAATTCATGAGGTCCATGAAAGCTGTTAGGGCATTAGTTAACCCGAAAGACATAACAAGAAACTCAAAATGGTCATAACGAGTTCGGAAAGTGGTTTTTGAGATGTCACACTCCCTAACTTTGAGTTGATGATAGCCAGAACAAAGGTCTATCTTTGAGAAATAACTTGCACCTTGCAATTGGTCAAACAAATCATCTATTCTTGGAAGGGGGTACTTATTTTTTATGGTGACTTTATTCAGTTGGCGGTAATCAATGCACACACGCAAAGAGCCATCTTTCTTTCTCACAAACAACACAGGAGCACCCCAAGAAGTAACACTAGGCCTTATGAAACCCTTATCTAGTAGATCTTTGATTTGCTTATTCAACTTCTTAAGTTCTGTAGGGTCCATACGGTAAGGAGGAATAGAAATGGACTGAGTATCGGGAAGAAGATCAATCGAACTCTTTCTCTCTATCAGGAGGTATCCCTGGGAGATCATCCGAAAAGACATCAGAAAACTCATTGACGATGTTAACAGACTGGAGAGTTGGAGTCTCAGACTTAGTGTCTTTGACTCTAACCAAATGGTAAATACACCCCTTGAAAATAAGCTTTCTAGCTTTGAGGTAAGAGATAAAATAACTCTTGGGTGACACAGAATTCCAGACCACTCAAACACGGATGCACCCGAAAACTGAAACTTGACCACTCAAATCCGACAATCAATAGAGGCATAAGAAGAATACATCCAGTCCATACCTAGAATCACATCAAAATCTACCATGTCTAACTCAATCAGATCAGCCAACAAAACTCTATGAAGAACGGTAACAGGACATTTTTATACACTTTTGGGCAATAATCGAATCACCCACTGGGGTAGAAACTAGGATAGGCTCAGGAATAATCTCAGGACTTATTTCAAAATTCACAGCAATCAAAGGTGTAACATATAAGAAACTAGATCCAGGATCCAACAAAGCATACACATCAAACTAAAATATACGAAGCATACCAGTAACAACATCGGGAGAGTCCTCCTATTCCTGGCAGGACGGTAAAGCATAGAATCTATTCTAGCGCTGCCCGCCAGCATTGCTAGAAGAGGCGCCCTGAGTTGGGGCTGGGCGAGTCGGTAGAACTAGAGCACTAACAGTCTAAGTCTGGATCTGAGGGCGATAGTCACGACGCCCTTGTCCATCCCGTGGACAATCTCTAACTCTGTAACCCATGTCACCACATCGGAAACAACCCCTCTTCTCACCCCAAGACTCACCCGAATGAGCCCTACCATACTTAGGACACAGGGGACGATTTGGCTTACTGCCAGCACTGCACTGGGACCTGGATGCATATGACCTGCTACCTTGCTCCTGCCTACCTCTAGGCACGGAAGCACTAGTAGATAACAGCGCTGGCATAGACGAACGATCGTGATACTGAGGGCGACTCCCTTCCTGCGATCTAGTCTGACCCTGTCCGTGCTGCTCGAACCTAGCTCTCTTATTCACTCTCATTCTATCTCTCTCCTTAATCTTGTCTACCTCAATCTGTTGGGCATGAGTCATCATCCTAGAAAGATTCATCTCACTATTCAACATAGCAGACCTACACTCCTTAACTATATAACTAGACACTCCAGTCGCAAACTTACTCATACTAGCCTGATTATCAGCCACTAAGTCAGGAGCATACTTGGCCAACTGATTGAACTTTAGACAGTACTCCCTAACAGTCATAGAGCCCTGTCACAGGTTCATAAACTCTTCCACCTTTGCCTCCCTCATCTCCAAAGTGAAAAACTTATCTAGGAATGCATCCTGGAACTCTTGCCAAGTTGTAAGGACAGGTCCCTCACCTCTACCTTTCCTCCAAGCAACAAACCAGTCATAAGCAAGGTCTTTTAACCTATACGCAGCCAACTCCATACTATGTTCCTCAGATACATGCATCACCTGAGTAATCTTTCACACCTCCTCTAAAAACAATCGTGGATCCTCATCAGACTTGGACCCATGAAATTCCGACGGATTCATCTGCATAAAGTCACGAATCTTGGCAGTAGCTGAATCACCTCCCTGTTATTGTGGAGCCAGAGCCGGGTTGGCCTGAACATTTGCAGTAATAGCTTGGGCCCGCGCCTGAAAGGCTGCCCAAAATTCAGCATGAGACATATTTTCATTCAATGGGTCAGCGGGTTGAGGTTGCTGACCATCATTATTTCTTCTCGCTCGATGTGGAGGCATATTTCTGAAAGAGGAGAGCACGAATCAATAGCAAAGAGAGACACTTTAAGCATGATAGACTTCTGAAAGAAAGAATCACACTTTTTCCTAAAATGTCTTGTAGCCTCTTGCTCATAGATGAGGCGCGCTACATACCGATGATCAATATTGTACTTAACGCGGCTTATCATACTCCCTAGGACACCTTAAAACCTTAATCTTTGATACCAGGTTTGTAACACCCCGAAAAATGGGTCCCGGAGCGTCACACGGTGCTTGAGGCTACGAGTATCCCCAAGCTAACCCTTTCAGTCATTTTCATTCAGTTCAACACAAATCAACAGGGTTTCTATAAATAACCCTCAAATATCAACAGAGTAATCATCATCCAAGAATAAAAGAATTTCAAAAAGATAACAAAATACGACTTATTAGTCAACTCCCAACATCTATAATAGTTTGACAAGCCTCTAAGAAAATCACTAAATCCAGCGAGCCATTGAGACATGCCCCAACTGACTCATACTCAGTTATCAAATGTAAACAATTCCATGAAACCAACATCAGACATCACATCCTCGAAACATGAGGACTCACCACAACAGAGAATGTAGAACAGCGCGTCCGAAGAATCACTGTCGAACCTGGAACTGAGCACCTGAACCTATATTTTGAGAAAATACAGCCCACATCCAAAGATGTGGGTTAGTTCCAGGGAAAGAAACCGAGTATATGGGGGTGTATGCAGTTGTATAAACATCATCATCATAAATATTTATAAGAAATATGCAGGATGTATGAAAGACTCACATAGCCCAAAGAAAATCATCATAATCATAAGAGGATGAAATAAGTACAATAACACATATGAGTCATCATATAATTTGTCAATCACTTTCAGTTCATCAAGAATATCAATTCTCATAATATAAATATCATTTAAATCTTTCGAAAGAATAACTTTCACAATTCCACTTTCAAATCACTTCACCATTCACCATAGACACAAGGAAACACATACACGCTGGGAGATCCTATAACCGACATAAACCATGTGAGCTACATGGAGTCCAACGTACAACCCACGTTGGGGAGAGCCGTCCTATCCTTGCTATTGGAGTAGGACTATTGATATCAAATCCATACAAATTAGTGATCACTATATAAATCAGCCTCAGGCTCACTCCTATGGGGGCACGTAGTTCTAGGGAAGTAAGCCCACTTTATACCTCCCACTCGATGCTAAATATTTCTCCCGTACTTAGCTCAAATCATTTCAAAGACCATCCACAACAAAACAATTTCAGTAATATATAAATATACATCGGGAGCCATCATGCTTCCCATCTATCAAAATCAACCACGTTCTGGATTTCTTTCACACTCGAGTTCAAAACAACTCCATTAAGACCAAAAGGTCAAATCATTCAAAATATCTCAAATATTCAATATCAACATGCTTATAACACACACTTTCTCAAAAAAATACAATTTTCAATGGGGATTCACGACCCAAATATCAAAATCATGATAAATATCATTCAAGATTCATGTTTTATATCTCCAAACATGTAAATTCATCTTTCAAAATCATAAACATCAAGATTTCATAATAATCATCATAAGATATGGGTTCATTCTTCAAATTCATAAAAATCAAATAAAAATCATGCCTTTGTAAAGAAAATTACTTTTGGGCACAAGAACGAAAGAGAGTTCTTGTTGAAAATCCCACATACCTTGAATGATGAACTTTAGATCGATACTCATTTTTGAGATGTTAATCGTGCCTTTGAATGATGGTTCTTGGAGTTCTTGAACTAGGAAGTTGGAATCTTGAATAAATTTGCAGAATTAATGGTGAACTTTGGAGGTTCTTGAAGTTGGATGTAGGAGCATAGGGTTTTCTTTTTGAGGGAATTTGATGAAATATAACATATAATGCAACTAATAGACTTTAATATAGGTCTTGGATGGATTTTGGGTGAGGGGGAATGACCAAAATGCCCCTAAAAATCAAATAATTCTCGAATTTGTCCTTTGGTAGACTGTTTTGATAATCTGAAGTAGATCAACCATAATGTTTTACTCCGATATCCAAATTGGATAAAACCAATTTCAATAGAAAGAGGACTCTCAATCTTTCCATTGATACATAATATCTCACCCAAATCATTGTGTACGAGGAGTTATGATCGTTTAAAGTTGACCTAAAAATTCATTTTTGATAGGCTGAAGTAGATCGACTATAACTTTTTGCTCTGATAGACAAATTGGATGAAACCAATTTCATTGGAAAGAGGACTCACAGAGCTTTCCGTTGATATATAGTAGATCACCCAGATCATTATATACAGGGAGTTATGATCATTTAAAGTTGGAGCAAAAATACGCCAGGCCTCAGTACTTTTTCCTGCACGTTTTACTGTTCACTACTATTCATGGTTCGATCGGAATGTTTATAACTCATCGCTCGGGTGTCCGTTTTGGATGATCCACAAATCGTTGAAAATCTTATTCGATACTCTACGCAATGGTGGGTCATAATCTAAGACATTCCTCATGGAAAAATTTATAATTCATTCTAGAAGATAGAACCCAACACGTTTACGCACAAAATTTCAACAAAAAATTTCCCAGGGTATTACACCAACACTGCTCCAGTCGTAGTTGTTATACTGTTCATTCGAGCACATAAATCCTAAGGTATAAATTGGCATGTGTATAGTTAACCAAGTACTTATATAGTTAACAACCTATTTATACTTAACTTTGTTTGTGTTTGTGGATATGGATAAGTACTCTGTCCGTAATACTTGGCATGCTTCAAAACTGTGGGATAACACTTTGAGAGTTAGCCAAATTTCAAAGCAGCGTTCTTATTTGTTTTTTGATGAGCTACTATTTGGAGATGTGGAGAGTAAAACTATTTCACAATTTGTTGAATGTCTTCATCTGAGTATAATTTGGCATGTATTTGGAATCAACAAATAAGCAATTGATCCAAAAAATAAATTCTTAATGGAATCTTCTTTTTTATATGTGATAAGAGGGGAACTTTTGGATATATGCAACCATTGTTCATGTAGAAATGGAAAATGGTCGGTCATATATGGGTTGCAAAAGGTGCCCTAAAAAGGTCATAAAAATTGGAAATAAGTTTCTTTGCAAGAAATATGATCGCCTAGATCATTCCACTGCTCATAGGTTTGATCCCAATTGTAAATATTTTAAATGATATTTTGAAATGTGATTCAAAATTTATATTTTAAACTTTTATTCCGGATATAAACTCCAAGTGAGAATAATGGACGGTACTGGTTTTATTTCTTTGTTGCTTTGGGTCGCAAAGCAACAAAGCTCATAGGAAAGTCTGCTACTCAATTGAAAGGACAAGTAGACGAGGTATGTTAATGACGTGTTTCTTATAGAATTTTTTTTAGACTTTTCTAAAGGAATAGTTTGTTCTTATCTATATTATTTTGGAAAGAACCATTTTACTACATAAATTATTATGTATTTTGGCTTATGGACTACTGATTCCGATGATGATAGCACTTATCCAGTGGAGCTCAACACTATTCTTGATAAAAATGCCCTGTTTAAGGTGGTTGTCAAGACCCATAATGTAGAACAACATGTTGAGGTTTATACCATTCTTAAGATTTGTGATGATGAGGAACTTACCAAGCAGTTTCGACCTTCTTCCAGTGAAGATGATTTTCCAGTATGTTTTCATTTATACATAGCTCAAAGCACACTGGTTTCTAATGTTCACAACTATATATCAATACCTTAAAGGTTTGTGACCAATTGTTAATAAATTTCATATTCATAGGATCCAGATTTCAATTGTGAAAAGGTCGCTGCTGAAACTCATGAAATCATAGTGATTTCAATGTTGCCTTTCTGTCATTCTATATATAAACATAATAATTATCATTAGAGTTGTTTATTGTCGATAATTTTAAAATTAAAGTTGCCCTTACATTGTAGGATTCTAATCCTAATAATGACTTGAATACTCCAACAAACACTCTGGACAAGAGAAGTTTATTGGAGGTTGAATTGCTTGGCATAGAAGTTGAAGATGACGCACAACTCTCAAGAACTAAGCTTAAGAAAGTGTTTAAGAAGGAGAAACTTGCATGAATTGGAGCATCTAACAAGCTTAAAGACGATAATTTGAGAAATGATTGTTTTATATTTTTTCAGGGAATTAGTTTTGTTGCAAACAATATGTTTTTATTGATACCTATTTACTTTGATTCCAAGTCTTAATTAATATGGACTAGATTTGTTGTATTATTTCTTGGAAATGTAATAATCCACTTTTGTTATGGGTGTGATGTTTCAGTTTATAAACAGTTTTATTGATTTTATTGCTTGAGTATTTGAACCAATAGCTACTCTTTTGTTATTAAATTTAGTGGATTACTTTAGTCATTTTATGCACAAAGTATTTACTCTATCATCTGTATTCTGTATGACCTTTAGAATATAAGACTATTCTGAGATATTGGAAAAATATGTTGGTTTTATCGGCATTACACGTAAGGCTTTTAAATTCTAATGTTTTTTTATTACCACCTGAGAGGATACAAGTGTTAAACCTTTTGGTATTTTTATCTACCTATATGTCCAGTAGAATTTTCTAAAGCTTACTAGATAATAAGGACGTTACTTTCGCACTGTATTATTGTACTATTAGTTGCCAGATATGGAAGCTTCCTATCATGTTTGAGAAGTTCCTCTTATTCTGTTTAACTTCTTGTGTTAGTATGTTGAATAATACCATCACATTAGCGTAACTCTTTGCATAAATTGACTATTGCATCTTAGAGTTGTCTCTTATTTTAGCCTTTCCTTCAAAAGAACTTCAGTGAAACTGTGCATAAACTTTCTAGGCTGCACCATGCATATGGCTAGCACTGTTTTCCTGATTCCATGTTTTTGGTTGTAGGGGAAGGCATCAGCTATCAAGAGTGCAAGCCATTCATGGTACAAGACAATGATCTCAGATTCCAACTATGCAGAGTTCGACAACTTCTCAAAGTGGCTCGGAGTTTCTCAGTAAAGGGACTTCTAATTATGAGAATCATGTTGGAGAATATTTTGTTTACTTTTTGTTTAGTCTGTTCTTTTGTTCTACTTTGGTGTTCAAAGACATAAAAGATATTGAGCGGGAGGAAAACTATGGGCTCCTTGCCTACTTTCCCCTGCTGACATTTAGAGTTTTCCTTTAGCTGATGTATTACTTTACATGGTATGGAATCAAGTATATTTATTGAGTAATTTTTTTTTATGGTTTCTAATATTGCATGTGAGATTTATATTTCTCTGCTGCAGATACATATAATAATTGTTTGACCATAAAAAAATACAGCTTATATTTCTTCGACTGGATAGGTACATGATTAATGGTTGTTTATGGGATGGTTTCCATCAGTATTGATGAGTTTTTGTTTCTTCAATAGTTCAAGGTTGTGTCGAACTGATTGAATGATGTGAGTAGTTGAACTTGGAGTGCTTGTAGATGTCCCAGGTAGCAATTGAGGAACTTAGAGTTATCCACCGGCATCAAGACCAAATGTATTCTTATTAAACTGAATCATGAAGCCATCAAGAGGAACCTATGAATTATTCTCAAACAACATGCTGTAAATACTTGTTCGGTTATCCGCACCAGTTGGGCATTAATTTGTAAACCTTGCACACTAGAGGCTGGCAATACGACCGGTAAAGGAGGGATGATAGGGGTTGCAGGTTGATCAACTGACATAATAGCACTATTGTTGTTATCCATGCCAAGGTCAAGTAAAAAAAATACAGGAGCTGCAGGTGCAGCTGGTTGCCTTGTTGTAGAAAGTTGAGCATTAGTTGTACTAGCTGGTGGTGACGCAGCACTTTCTGCTATAGGAGCAGGAGAATCAGAATAACCCTGTTCACCTGCATCGGCATACTCTTCATCCTCAGTTTTTTGGGTGGTCTTCACACAAGTGATAAATCCTTCTGGAGGCTTATGATAGACAGAGGATAAAGTGGAAATATTGGAAAGAAGTTCATCAAGAAGAGTAGGATCAAGTTGGTTTGAATCATCACTAATCAGGGGCTTTTCATCAAGCACAACATCTTTAGCTACCTCAAGATCAGTTGAGAGAAGAAGCCAATAATCTCAGATTTCGACTATGCGAAGTTCAACTTCTCAAAGTGGCTCAAAGTTTCTCAGTAAAGGGACTCCTAATTACGATAATCATGTTGGAGAGTATTTTGTTTAGTTTTTGTTTAGTCTGTTTTTTTGTTCTACTTTGGTGGTCCAAGACATGAATATATTGAGTGGGAGGAATTTTGAGTTTTTCTTTTAGCTGGAGTATTACTTTACGTGGTATGGAATCAAGGATTTTTATTAAGTAGTTTATTTTTTATGGTTTCTAATATTACATGTGTGATTTATATTTCTATGCTGTAGATACATATAATAATTGTTTGACCATAAAAATTGCAGCTTATATTTCTTATACTGGATAGGTACATGATTAATTATTATTTATGGGGTGGTTTCCATCAGTATTGATGAGTTTTTGTTGGTTCAATAGTTCAAGGTTGTGTCGAACTGATTGAATGATCTGATAGTTTTGAGCCTTTATTATAATCTGACATTGTTGTCATAGCTACATAAAGGCATTTTGGAAACATTCTCTTTACCTATATGGTAGTGATACTTTTTTGTTTTCACTCTATGCCTTTGATTATTTGATATTGTTGTTTTTGTACCCACAAAGGCATGAAATAAACTCTCTACCGTGAGATTGGGGTAAACTTTGTGTACACACTACAACCCATCCACTTTGTAGGTTATATTGGATGTGTTCTTTTTACCATTATAGTTATATCAAACTTCTTTTCAAATTAGGAATTGCTATGGGTGTTGTTGTAGGTTTTTTAGGCCAAATGAAAGTTATATCCTAAACATAGCATCACTAAAGAATTTTCTTTCTGGTTTGGAATCTAAACTCTGCGTATTGTTGAAAGCTTTGAAAGTGTATGGCTGGTAATCTCAAAGATGGGTCTGCTACTGCTTTCTTGGATTTCTGCAAGAGCAGCAACAACATTTGCAGCAACCATAGGATTATTGTCAGATATTAAGTCCTTGATAGCATCAAGAAAACCTCTATCTTCCACAAGCTCGTCATTTATGTCATAGAGCTTAGTAACACAGATAGTTGTTGTCTTATGAACATAAGGAACATCATCTGAAAAAAAATGTCTATATTACTCAAAGTAGTTAGCCTATGGATATGCATCTGTATAAGTCTAACTTCTCATTTTCACATAGTTTACTGTGGAAAGGACACTAACAATAAATGGAAAAAATGTACTATGTTTCTTGAAATCGTCTATATGAAACTTAAAATTTAAATTTACAAAACCAAGAGTCCAATATATTTACTGTTGTAAAGTTTCAGACTGTGACTTATATTAAGTACATATATACCTTTTAGACAACTTGGCAAATAAATATTCATGGTTTGAAATGAATATTGAAATGAGTTTTGGGGTAACACTAATCTTGGTAAAATAAGCCTATAAAACTATCAATATATCAAACAAATACAAAAATAGGCAAACAACACAAATTTCAATAGTTTAAAGCTTAATTACAGAAAATTTTGTCATTTTATATAATTATTGAAAATCTCAAATTTTGGTCTGTTGAGATACATAATTAGCCTGCGATACATCTAAACGAAAATAGATTTTTTTTGTAAGTATATATAATTAGATCTCAATAATTTTTTCTTGATTTTGGGTCTGTCGAGATACATAATTAACTTTTGATACATCCAATGAAGATATATAATTAGTTGAAATTTTTATAATTACTTTATAAGGATGAGAGCTTGTGTAAATATGATAAACTAGGGTGTATGTTTATGTTATTTTATTAATATCAAGAATAAAAAATCATAAGGACCACAATTATAATATTACTTTTATAATAATAATAAATAAAGATAAAAGCCAAAAAATATCCCATATTATGAAATAGGAACATTCAGGCATTCCACCAAATTGTCCTTATATCACAAAAGAAGTGTAAGAACCATTTTCTCTTTCTTTCTCTCTCTCTCTCTCTTTACCTTTCTCTATCTCGGCCATTATCTATCATCAAATAGACTACCACAAGGTTCCAAGATCATATGAAATCCAGCTTCAGTAGTGCATACAGATGGAAAATCAGGGCAAGAAATTAGTGAGAATAAACAGAGCATGTGTGCGGAGACAAAAATGGGCTAAATAATCTTCGAGAAGCAATGATATAAACTTTGAAAACCAAACTACATTTTTATGTGTTTTTCTTATTAATTTAATTATTAGGTAGATGCATCTCTATGTACCACTAAGCAATTATCTATATGCCAAAATTTCCCAATTTATATAGCTGAATGTATCAATATGAAAACTCCCAAATTATTGAGATAGCATTTTATTTTAGAGAAAATTTAAGTTTTATCGAAGGTTGTGTTGTCAGTTAATTATAGTGTAATTTTGTTTTGAATATAATAATTCTACTTTGCGTGATATAACCTATGTTAATTTCAAGCACTAATCTTTTCTCCTATGGTACTGAATATATAGCTTATATTAACAGATTTTTTATTGTGAGTCGTTTCCCCTATCTATAACTTATTTTGTTTGCAATGATATTTATTATACAGAGAATGTTGAACCAACGGATGTCAGAGGGAGTAGAATCGGACAAGAGGAAAATAATTTCACTTTGCATGATATAACGAATGGTCAATTCCAAACAGGTAATCTTTTTCAATATGGCTTTGAATATAGAACTTACGTTTAAAGATTTTCATTTGTGAATAGTACAATCATGAGAGGCAAGGAGAATTGTCCTCTGAATGTTGCTGTTAATGAAATCAGAAAACAAAATAATATGATGAGCTTAAACATATTAACTGACACACCTGTATGCCGAGGAACATTCCAAAATATTTCATATTCAACAGAATTAGAAAGGAATAAGATATATAGAATTTTTGATAACTTATAAAGCGTAAAAACAACAACACACATTTTACATATCATTTTAATTTATTATGATGAGAGAAAATCTAAATTGGTTATGAAGTTGCTTTATTCCACCTTGTGACTATCTGTAACTTATTTTGTTTGCAACGATATTTATTATACAAAGAATGTTGAACCAGCAAATGTCAGAGGGAGTAGAATCGGACAAGAGGAAAATAATTTCACTTTGCGCGATATAACGAATGATCAATTCCAAATAGGTAATCTTTTTTAATATAACTCTAAATATAGAACTTACGTTTAAAGATTTTCATTTGTAAATAGTACAACCATCAATAGGAAAGGAGAATTATCCTCTAGTGTTGCTGTTAATGAAATGAGAAAACAAAAAAATGTGATGAGCTCAAACATATCAACTGATATACCTGTATACCGAGGAATATTCCAAAATATTTCATATTCAACAGAATTAGAAAGGAATAAAATATATGAAATTTTTGTTAACTCATAAAGCGTAAAAACAACAACACACATTCTACATTCTATTTTAATTTATTATGATGAGAGAAAAGCTAAATTGGTTATGAAATTGCTTTCTTTCCACCTTGTGACTATCTATAACTTATTTTGTATGCAACGATATTTATTATACAGAGAATGTTGAACCACCTAATGTCAGAGGGAGTAGAATCAAATGAAAGGAAAATAATTTTAATTTGCATGATATAACGAATGGTCAATTCCAAACAGGTAATCTTTTTCAATATGCCTCTAAATATAGAACTTACATTTACAGATTTTTATTCGTGAACAGTATAACCATCGAGAGGCAAAGAGAAGTGTCATCTGAGTGTTGTTGTTAATGAAATAAGAAAACAAAAGAATGTGATGAGCTCAAACATATCAACTAATACACCTGTATGCCGAGGAACATTCCATAATAGTTCATATTCAACAAAATTAGAAAGGAATAAAGGTTACAGAATCACCAATACCCCAGAAAGTATAAAAACAACGACACACGTTGGACATACCATTTCATCATGTAAAAATTACACACCTTTGATGAGTATACAATCAATGAGTTGTGGAAACGTTGCATCATTGTAAATTCTCGCACATAATCAAAAGTCATTTCCACTGCGAGATTTGAGCAATGATTATTTTTTAAGTTCTCTATTTCTTAGTTTTTGTTAGATTATTGAATAAATTTTGCATCGAACATTTAAATAATTTAATTTTTTCAAACATTTATTGATGAAAGAGTTTGAAAATTGTTTGTCCGCAAATTCAAAATAAAAGAAGGGCAAAGGCATATTGCGTGGTCTAAAGATTCCAGACTTAAGGTCATTTTAGCATAAAAGATGGAAGTTTAAGTTTTAATAAGGCTACTTCACAATGCGTTCAAAGTTTTGGAAATATGATGAAAAATAATTGTCTGCCTGATTTAAATGTTCCTCCAATCGTGCAAGGTTAGCCTTTGACTTTTTGTCTATTAACTAATATGTGGTATTAAAAATTACTGACAATTTAAGATTTGTAGTATTTATCATAATTTCATCATGAATTCAGAAAAATTGTGTTCTAACATGGATGTCATAGTTATTAATTACCCATTTTACATTTTACTATATTATTATAGGTATTCGAAGTGAAGATAATTTGCCTAATTTAAATGAATATTCATGTAATGGAGGTAAATTTTGAATCTCTTTACAACATTTAAAGTATTTATCTTATTTGATTGTGAATATGACCCTTATCTATATTTAATCAACTGATAATAGGTCTTCAAAGTCATTCTCCCAATATCCATCCACATCAGATTCTACCTGATTTAAATGTTCCTTTAATTTTGTCAGGTCGATAATTGAGATTCTTGTACTATCATATTGAATAATATGTAATTTTGGAAGTTACTGACAAGCAATAATTATATAATTCTTTTAGAATCTGAGGTTGGAAATGTCGATGCTACTATACAAGGTATGTCACAGAGGTATTTTGATTTTTCATTTTATAGGCATCAACAAGTAAATATGTGATTTCTATCTAAGTTGTTTGAACTCTCAAAAATTGTCTTACTTATGTTAGATTCTTAAAAAATACACTATCTTTGGACGATTCAACACGCACCCATCAATATTTTTTAGGAGTTTGAACCACTTAGATTTCTATGATAAAAGTAACTGTAGAGTGACATCGCTAAACATGAACACAAGTATACAATTTCATTATATCTTTCTTTCATACATAACAGGTAGTGATATGCAATCAATCTTAGATGATGAACACGAAGAGGACGATCATTATGAAGGTATGTAAATTGTAAATCGAATAATTGTCAATATGATTTTATATAGAAAGACTAGAACTTTAACATATTTTTCACTTATTTGATTTTAATATTAAATTTTAGAGTATAACATCGAATGTGGAGACATCTGTAATGATGGTACGTATTGTATGTTTTATACTACTTTAATATTTTAAATTTTTGTGTTGAATATGGTGTTTTAACTTTAAATTTTATTTATGTTAGAGTATTGGGACATAGGAGATGCTACTTATGAATGTGAACATTGTGGGGCATATTTTTGGTATGAAGATAGAATAAAAAACACTATAGATCTAAAAGACCAGTGTTTAATTTGTGTTGTAATCATGGAAAGATCAAGCTCCCAAATTCAAAGGAGCCTCCTCCAACTTTAAAACAATTATTGTTTGGATCAGGTTAGAAGAAACAACTAATTTAATCTTATTATTGTGATGTACTCCGCACTTCATGTATATGCTTATCATTTTTCAACTCTTATATTTTGTAGGTCCTAAAAATATTCATTTTTCAGAAAATATCATAACTTACAATTCGATGTTCTCATTTACATCGATGGGGAAAGGTTGATGTCTCCATCAATCAATCACGTGGTCTATGAACATTTAAATTATCCGGCTAAAATTATCATCAAATTAGAAGTTTATTGCCTCCTGAGGGGTCTAATCCAAAAATTGCACAATTATATATTTATGATACAGGAAATGAAGTCGAAAATAGAATTCATGCTGTGAGGTAAGTATTGTACCAAATATTATATACATAACAAATTACATTAAACGAAATCATGTACCAAAATTCATATAAACTTTGATTCTGCATTCATGGTCAAAGCGTAAGCAAACTTCACGCTGAGATTATTTCTGATTTAAAGCAAATTCTTGATGAACATAATGTTTTGGCCAAGACATTTAGAATGGTAAGAGATTGATTTCAATAAGATAGAAGCTCCAATGTTAGTCTCAGATTGATAGGAAAAAGAAACACTGATGGAAGAAGGTATAATTTACCAACGGTTTTAGAGGTAGCTACTTTGGTGGTTGGAGATTTTGAACTATCAAGATGTGATAGAGATATCATAATTGAAACACAGTCTTGTCAGCTGCTGAGGATAAATGAGTTGAATGCTGCCTATTTAGGTCTACAGTATCCTTTGCCTTTTCCATATGGTGAAGACGAGTAAAGAGAGGACATTTTTTTAAATGGGTATGTAGGTGGAGATCATGAATCAGTTGGAGGAAGACAACATTTTAGCATGCGAGAGTTTTTTGCTTACAAAATTCAAGACAGGAAGGATGAAGTACCAACCATTGTGTCTGCAAGAAGATTATTTCAACAATTCATAGTTGATGCATATCAATGTTTGAATCAGGTCAATTGAAGTATATTAGGACTCATCAAAAATAGTTGAAAGTTGCAATGTATAATATGTTACAAGAAGCTATTTTGAATGGAGAAACTAATCTTCATCTTAGGGAAAAAGAGTTGTTTTACCATCAATTTTCACGAGAAGTACACGATACATGATTCAAAACTATCAAGATGTTATGGTTATATGCAAATGGGCTGGGTATCTTGATCTTTTTATCGCGTTCACTTGAAATCCAAAGTGGCCTGAGATTCAAGGATTTGTAATGAGTAAGGGCTTAAATCTCGAGGATTGTCCAGATATCTTATGTAGGGTTTTCAAAATCAAATTGGATAGCTTAATAAAGGATTTGCAAGGCAATAAAGTTTTTGGAGAAGTAAAATCGAGTGTACAGATAGCTTTTCAAATAATAATTTTATCATTATTTTTGCTTTTTTGTGATAATTTTTTTTATAGATTAAAATTCTTTATTATTCCATAACTTCATTTAAACTTTCAGTGCAGTGATTTATACAATTGAATTCCAAAAACGAGGGTAGCCTCATGCTCATATATTGTTGTTTCTGCATGAGCATAACAAATATCCAACTGCTATGGATATCGATAAAATAATTATAGCAGAAATACCATATATTGTTGTTTCTGCATGAGCATAACAAATACCAGATATGTGTGGTGCTGCTAGAAGATCTTCTCCTTACATGTGGAATGGGAGATGTACCAAACACTTTCCTAAGAAGTTTGTGGATTCAACCACAATTGATGAAGATAGTTATCCTATTTATAGAAGAAGAGATAATGGAATAACTATCCAGAAGGATCGTATTGACTTGGATAACAAGTTTGTCGTGCCACATAATCATTTGTTGTTAATGAAGTATGGTGCACACATAAATGTGGAATGGTGCAATCGATCGAAATCCATCAAGTACTTATTTAAGTATGTTAATAAAGGACACAACCGTGCCACTGCTGTTTTTTCCTGAAGTGTACATGATGAAGGTTCATGTGATGTTGATGAAATCAAGATGTATTATGATTGTCGATACATATCACGTTGTGAAGCTACTTGGAGGATATTTTGATTTCCTATTCACTATAGACAACCTTCTGTGGAGAGGCTATCATTTCATCATCCAAATGAACAAAATGTCATCTTCTCTGATGATGATCCAATTGATGATGTTGTCAATATACCCAGTGTAAGGGAATCAATGTTTTTAAGTTGGTTTGAGGCAAATAAAAGATTTCCTGAAGCAAGACAACTAACTTATGCATAATTTTCTCTTAAGTTTGTATGGAAATCAGATTTGAAAAGATAGGAGAAAAGAAAAACGTCTGCATTTAAGATTGGAAGGATTTTCTTTGTTCCTCCTGGATCTGCTGAGCTATACTACCTTAGATTGTTGTTCAATGTTATTAAAGGTCCAACATGTTATAAGGATCTTAAGTTTATCAACAATCATGATCACACCACTTTTGGAGATGCATGTTATACACATGGCTTATTGGATGATGACAAAGAATATGTAGATGTCATAAAAGGAGGTAAGTAATTGGGGTATGCCATCATATCTTAAGCAATTATTTTCTATGTTGTTGTTATCAAATTTGATGTCACGGCTAGAAAATATTTGGCAAAAAATATGTCGATTATTGGCAGATGATATTCTTCATGAAGAAAGAAGATTATTGAATAATCCACGTATGAATATAATTCGTATATTTTCATGTTATGATAGTATCTTATATAATTTTGGTGTGCATGTGATAAGGATAAATGAATTATTCATTCTTAGGGTATTGAAAATATATATTTTTAAAGAGGAGATAAATTTTCTTTATAGAGATAAACAAATGTCGAAAACTTGAGTAATTAAAGTGATTATATCTGTTCATCAATTGTAGTTCAATAAAAAATGGCTAAAATTCATTTTGATATATTTTTTTCCCATCGAGTAACGATCTTTATATTGCTACATAAAATGGGGTTGTAGGGAATGTTTCCTCAAAATATACAAGCCAAATTTGAAAAACAATATTCTAAGAGATCCCCAAAAAAAGAACCAAAATATAATTCTATCGCTGTCACTAAATTAGATAATGATTATTTTATGTAATCATGTAACTTTTAAGTAATGCCCCGAGTCTGTACCCCGGACGTCACACGGTGCTTACGATCCCGAAGGACTACAATCTAACCCATAACTGGTAACTGTTGTGAGCACTAAATAATAATACTGAAAGATGTAGAATTATAACTGAAATGCCATAAGGTTCTCATCCACTGAAACATTGATAGAAATACTGAAAAACTAACTAAACATCTAGCAAAAATAGTCTAGTCTGAAAGCCTCTAACTGTCTGAATATGGAGTTGATGGGAAAGGTCCCCAACTAACTCGAACAACTGAATGTACTGAACTAATGAAACGATAAATCTGTCCTCGAAATATGAGGACTCACTACTATAATCGATGCGGGTAACCTGAGCTGCTAAGTACGGTCTGGAGCCCGTGCGTCTGAACCTATGATATGAGACATCATAGTGCAAGAGAAAAAGTATGCGGCAGTACTTTGAATGTACTGGTATGCTAAGTAAGGTAGGCTGATATACGTGGGTTTATATGCATAAGATGATAACTGACTGAATGATATGAAAATAACTTAATGAGAGCATAAGGATAACTAAGACTACCGTAAATACTAAGCATGCAATACTATTCATATACATATATTTATATAAATACTATATCTAAGATCATACTGAAACTGAATACTAAGTTCTGATAATTGAATGACTGACATATAAGATTACCGATTATTAAGTTACTGATAACTGGGTGACTATTTTGGACAATCCTGATTCTGTAGAACTAAACTGAGTTCTATACTGAGTCTAAAACTGAAACTGTAACTGTGGGAGTGTTTATCTAACCGACATACCCCGATCATAAACTGAGTTGGGGTCTAACCTGTAACCCCAGTTGGAAGGGTGTTAGCACCTTACCAAGGGATACTAACAATGTTGGGTCAACCCTAAGCTGGCAAAAAGACGCATAAATTATATATGTATGGTTGCGTCAACCCTAGTCTGGCAGGAGGATGTCTTACCCTACGATGGTTATGTAGTTCTGTAACGCAAGTATTGCTACTAAGGATCAAACCCTCTGATAATAGGAATACCCCCATCCCTGGGTTCGGTCGGTGCTAATTCCTACTCCTAACTGAATAGACACTGAACTGATCACTAGGTTGTACTAGGCTTGACTGAACTATTACTGATCGTCTTGGCTGACTGAACTGAACTGAGTTCACAGAATTCTATAACTGACAAAATACTTAGTACTACTATTCATGACGTTACTAAGACTATTCTGAGCTACTGTAGTTCTAGTAAACAACTAGATTGAATACCCCCAGGACTCGATCGCATCAGTACTAACAAAACATAGAAACACTTGAAAACATGGCCATAGTCAATTTGTTCACATTTCGATCACTTAGAAATTTATCAAACAATTGGAAGTCTTGAGCTTTTACATGATTAGGGACACATGCCAACATGTCATAAATACACTATTCAATCCACAAGGACATTCTATCAAACAATTTCAATGTATAGCTTTAGCATAGAAGTAGTTTAAATATGTAGTGATAGCATGAGTTCATTACTAAGACCACCAAAGGGTCACAATGCATAATTTATTCACCTAGGCATTTTATCAAACAGTTAGAAGGCATAACCTTAAACTTAGGCATGAACAACAAACTAATGCATTATGACTACAACAATCATTTCACAATTCAAGGGTTTTTGGCATGGGAATATCTCCAATCAAATGCTTACTGTTTTATATTCATGTCATTCGCAATTTAGTCTTAAATTGGAACCCAACATCAACAACTGCATGAACACAATCCAATCCAAACATGTAAGTCGTGAATTCAATGAACTTGTAATTATAAGAGGTTCTTGAAATCCAAGGGTGAAAGGAAACCCAAGGATGAAACCCTAACATACCTTGATTGTTAATTCTCTAAAAATTATGGTGAATTTATTCGGACTTGAATTTTGAATTTGATGGGTTAGGATTTGTTCTTGAGAGAATTTGTGAATAATGAGTGAATTTTGCCTTTAGAAAGCTTAATCTCGTGTTTTAGGGATGATATGAGGTAGGAAAATGACTTATTTACCCCTGTAGATTCGAAATTGAAAGTTGAAAAATTTAGGAGCGTGCTATGGAGTGGGCATCTCATGCTCTGGAGTTATGGAATGGAGCGTGCATCGTATGCTCTATTGCATGCTCACTAAGGGTAGACTGGAGTGTGCGTTGAACGCTAATCCCGTGCAGCCACTGTTTTGGGCTCCCAAACATGCCTCTACACTTGCCTAAAAATTTTGAAACTCACTCAAGAAGACCTATTGACATCCCTGATCATGAATAAACTTACAAATCGATATTCTAAGGTCATACGGATCGAAAATAAGGTCGTACCATTATGAAAGCTAAAATAATTCTAAGTCTCAACACTTAGCTGAATTTGTTGTTCTGAACATCTATACCCTCTATAGGGACTACAATTGCTGGGTCACCAATGAATTTCTTTAGCAAAGAGACTTGAAATCTGGGTGCACTGAGGCTAAGTCTGAAGGCAAATCAAGCTCGTAAGCTACCTTTTCGAAACGGCTGAGAATTCGTTAGGGACCGATATATTGAGGAATAAGCTTCCCCTTCTTGGAAAACCTCTTCACTCCCTTCATGGGAGAGATTTTCAAGTACACAAAAGCACCAATCTTAAACTCGAGGTCCTTTTTCCTCAAATCAGCACATGATTTCTGTCAGCTTTGACCTGTGTTAACCCATTCCCTGATCAATTGAACCTTCTCTAAGGCCTCAAACACCAAGTCAGGACCTACTACTGTGGCTCACATACCTCGAACCAACCAATGAGAGATCTATATATCCTCTTATAGCGCCTCAAATGGAGCTATCTGAATACTAGAACTATAGCTGTTTATTACACGCAAACTCAATCAAGGGTAAGTGGCCGTCCCACCAGCCCTTAAAGTAAAAAAACACGCCCTTAGCATATTTTCTTGAGTCTAAATGGTCTTTTTTGCTTGACCATCTGTCTGGGGGCAAAAGGCTATACTGAGGTGAACTTGGGTACCAAGACCCTTTTGGAAAGCTTTCCAAAAATGAGAGGTGAACTGCGTACCTCTATCTAAGATGATAGTTAACGGGACTCCATTTAACCTGACCAACTCTCTAACATAGAGCTTGGCATAATCCTCGACTAAATAAGAAGTATGAACTGGCAAGCAATGGGTTGATTTGGTCATCCTATCTATAACGACCCAAATTGAATCATACTGACGACGAGTATGAGGCAAACCCATCATGAAGTCCATGTTCACTTTCTCCCACTTTCAAGTAGGAACACTGAACTCCTGCATAGACCCACTAGGCTTTTGATACTAAATCTTGACCTGCTGATATGTTCCACACTTAGCTACAAACTCTGCAATGTCTCTCTTCATCCCGCTCCACCACTAGACTTCTCACAAATCACGGTATATCTCAGTAGCCCCTAGTGAATCGATTAATGCATACCATGCACTTCTGCAAGAATCCTCTGCCTCACGTCATCCAGACATAGAACACATAGTCTACCCTGGCAACGCAACACACCATCTCCCCCTTGGGAGAAAACCTCCAACTTCTGATCTCTGACTGACTCTTTCAGATTAATTAAACTGGGATCTCTATCTTGCTTTTCTTTTACCTCGAAAACCAAATATGATTCCGAACTATTCTGCACCCATATGCTACTTTCAGTTGAATCAACCAAACAAACACCCAACCTGGCAAGCTGATGAATTACTAAACTAACTTCTTCTTACCATCCTCAACGTGAGAAATACTACCCATGGACAATCTACCCACTACATTGGCCTTACCCAAATGATACAGAACACTTATGTCATAGTCTTTCAACAACTCTAACCACTTTCTCTGACACAAAATCAAATCTTTCTAAGAGAATACATACTGCAAACACTTATGGTCTGTAAACACATCAACATGTACCCCATACAAATAGTGCCTCCAAATCTTTAAGGCAAACACCACAGCTGCTAACTCAAGATCGTGGATGGGGCAATTCTTTTCATGGGGCTTGACATATCTAGAGTCATAGTCTATGACCTTACCTTTCTGCATCAAAACACACCGCAACCCAGCTCTGAAAGCATCACGATACACAACAAACCCGTCTAAACCATCTGGTAAAGTCAAAACTGGGGTTGTACTAAGTTGAGTCTTCAATTCCTGAAAACACTTCTCACAAGAATCTGACCACTGGAACTTGACTTTCATTTGAGTAAATCTGGACATGGGGGATGCAATAGACAAAAATTCTTCGACAAACCATTGGTAATAGCCAACCAAATCCAAGAAACTCCTGATAGCTGACAGAGAGATGGGTCTGGACTAATTTCTCACTACTTTGGTCTTTTGAGGATCAACTCTAATGCCGTCACCGGAAACTATATGATCAAGAAAAGCTACTAACATTGGCCAAAATTTGCATTTACTGAATTTGGCAAATAACTGATGGGCTCTGAGGATCTGTAATACAATTTTGAGATGGTTTGCATGATTATGTTCACTGTGGGAGTAGACAAAAATTTCATTGATGAAGACTATGATGAACATGTCCAAGTACTGCTTGAACATGTGGTTCATTAAGTCCATGAAGGCTGTTGGGGCATTGGAAAGACCGAATGACATGACTAGGAATTCAAAGTGACCATACCGAGTTCTGAAAGTTGTTTTTGGAACGTCACATTCCCTGACTTTAAGCTGATGATATCCTGATCTAAGGTCTATCTTAGAAAAGTAACTAGCACCCTAAAGTTGGTCAAACAAGACATCGATTCTAGAAAGCGGATATTTGTTCTTGACTGTGACTTTTTTCAACTGACGGTAATCAATACACATTCTAAGAGAACCGTATTTCTTACGTATGAATAGAACTGGTGCACCCCACGGGAAAACACTGGGCCTGATAAACCCCTTATCTAGGAGTTCCTTCAACTGCTCTTTTAATTCTTTAAGTTCAGTTGGAGTCATTCTATATGGCAAAATAGAGATGGGCTGAGTATCGAGAAGAAGGTCTATCCCGAAATCAATTTTCCTTTCGGGAGGGACTCTGGGAAGATCCTTAGGAAACACATCTAGAAATTCACATGCTACTGAAACTGAATCAAGATTTGGGGTCTGAACTAGAGTCTTTAACTCGAACAAGATGGTAGACACACCCCTTGGATATCATTTTACTCACTCTGAGGTAGGAGACAAGCTGACCCCTAAGTGCTGAAGTACTACCCCTTCATTTTAGGATAGGTTCATTTGGGAACTGAAAATGAACCACTCTATTTTTACAGTCAACCTAAGCATAACATGAATGAAGCCAATCCATGCCGAGAATGACGTCAAAATTTGTCATCTCTAACTCTACTAAGTCTGTTGAAGTTACTTTCTGAGATACCATAATCGAAAAGTCCCTATATACCCGCCGAGCTATGATAGACTTACCCACCGGGGTAGAGACTGAGAAGCTCCTAGATCTAGCAAATTATAAATATGTAAGTGATAAACTTTTAACGTACTAGTGACCACGTCACGAGAAATTTTCTGATTCTGTCGAGATTGAAATGCATAGAGTCTGTTTGGGCGTAGCCCACTGGTGGCACTGGAAGCGGCACCCTACTGAGATGGGCAATCGGACTGAGCTAGGGGACGACTATGATGACTCTTAGAACCCACCTGAGGACACTCTCTGATTTTATGACCTGGCTTGCCACATCCGAAACATACATCACTGCCAGCTCTGCAGACACCCTGATGGTTTCCACCATACTTTTGGCAAAGAGCATTTGTTCGGGCATTATTGACACTACCCTGAGATTTAGAGCTTGGTGTCATATCCTTATTAATGCTTCTGAATTTAGGCACTGGAGCACTGGCTGAGGACGGAGATGGAACTAAAGATTTTGGGCGGAACTGGGGAAGATTACCACCCTTTGACTTAGGCCGAGTGAAGTTGAAGCTACCTATTCTAGCCCTCTTGTTCTCTCTCTCTTTCTCCTTAGTCTTTTGCTTCTCTATCTGCTGGGCATGGACTATCAATCCAGCCAAGTCCATCTCCTTAATTAGCATTGCAGTTCTACACTCCTTGCCCACACTGTCGAAAACCTCATACAAAAACTTACTCATCTTAGATCTTCTATCGATTACTACATGAGGAGCACATCTGGCTAACTGAGTAAACTTGAGAGAATAATCCTTCACTTTCATACTACCCTGCTTCAAGTTAATGACTTCCAACACCTTTGCTTCCCTCAAATCCAACGAGAAGAACCTATCTAGGAAGGCAGTGGCAAACTCCTCCTATTCTATAGGCCCTGCATCTGCGGCCCTCTCTGCCTTCCACTACTTAAACCATTAGTGAGCCATATCCTACAACTGATATGTAGCAAACTCAGCACTCTCACTAGTTGTTACCCCCATAATATCCGTGACCTTCTGCACTATGTCAAGGTATTCCTGTAGGTCTTCTTTAGACTTAGACCCTGTAAAATATAAAAGATTCATTCGGGTGAAGTCCCGAATTCTAGTTACATCAGTATTGGCTAGTGGGTTGGTGTAACGCCCTGAAATCTCATTCCGAGATGTCACACAGTGCTTAAGGCTACAAGTAGCACTAAGCTAACCCTTTGAGCCTGTTACTACTTCTAACACTTGCTTTAGGATAAATAAGCTAAACAATGATACTTTGTTGTGTCAACTACAAACTGAGATAATTGGATACAATGTTTGAATAGCAACAAAAATATCGATAGTCTAAAACACAACTTCAACTGACAATCTATTCTGACAAAGCCTTTACTACTCAAACTAGAGATCCATTGGGACAGACCCCCAACTGACTCGTAATAATCTGAAAGTAAAACTCAAAATACTATAAAAGTGGAAAAGATGCAATATAGGTCCTCGAACCATAAGGACTCACCAAAGACAAGGATGTAGATGAGATGCTCAGAGATTAATGTCACTGTTGGGATTGAGCACCTATACCTACATTATAGACAATGTAGCACACAGACGTATATGTGGATAAGCACTTTGTGAATGTACTAAGTATATGGGGGTGCATGCATTTACATAAAACAATATCAATACTCTTTAATAAAATCATGCATGCAAATAGGAATGACTCACATGGATTGAATAAGTCTAGAATATAAAACTCATAAATCATGAATAGTGAAACATGTAACACAAATCTCGTGAGTCATTATACTTAACTTTAAAATCTATACTCTCCTCTTATTCTCAGTACTAGAAGGCTAAAAGAAGCTTTAAACAATACTTTTAGATTCAGGATTTTATCTTGTGGAGAGTAAAACTTCTTTAAAACTTAAGGACTTAGAACTTTTAAGAACTTTTAACACTTGGGAACTCTAGAACTCTTTTAGACTGGGGACACTTGGAACTCGGGAGTTTCTTCTAACCGACATAAACCATGTGAGATACATAGAGTCCAATGTCTTGCCCACATTGGGGAGAGTTGTTCTATCCTTGCCGTCGGAGTAGAACCTCATCTTTCATGATCACTATCTTAGCCTTGGGCCCATAAATCTCGAACCTACGGTGGCACATAGTTCTGGGGTATGAGACCTTGGAATCATACCCAACTCGGTGCTAAATACTACTCCCATACTCAGCTCAAAGCTCTTAGGAAATCCACCTCAAAATAACTCAAGGGTTTATAATGAAGACCAAGACATATTTCTATTTGCTTTAAATCATACTCAATGTGGATTTCAACTCTATTATGACCGAAAGGCCAAATCCTTCTCAATAATATCAAAGTACTCAATTCATAGGTGCTTATAGCACAAAAGTTCATAAAAGTTGCAAATATCAAGTAGGGCTTAATGACCCATAATCAAATCTCAAGTTAAGACTTATCAAAGTGCATGCTAGATATCATAAAGATTCATAAATCATATAGAAAATCTGGAATCTTCAACATTTTACCTTAAAATCTCAACATACTCATGTACTTCAATTTCTAGAACATTGCAACTATTAAAATCTCAAGGAGTAACAACATAGGGTATAATACTATACTTCAATTTCATAAGAAAACATAGAAAATCATATATTCTCGTAATTAAAACAACTTTTGGGCACAAAGACGAAAGAAGTGTTCTTGTTCAAACCCTACATACCTTAGATCATGAATTAGATGAACAAACTTGTTTGAGACTCTTCTTGTTACTCTTGAGAGAGGGTTCTTGAAGCCTTTAACTTGGGAACCTTGAATCTTAACTCAATTTGTAAAATCTATGATGGGATCTTGTAGTTCTTGGAGAAGGAATTTGTTCTTGTTCTTGAGGGAGAAACCCTAGCTTTGAGAAGTTTGGATGAATAATGAAGCCCTTAGCTTCGTTCTGGATATATCTGAGTGTTAAGAGGGTGGGAAAAGACCAAAAATCCCTTTCAAAATGACTTAAAATTACTGATCGGGATGTGCAACGGTCCGTCGAGGGCCCGACGGTCATTGGTCATGCCCGTCGCATCTGGGCCAGAACTTGGTTCACTGTCTCGCCTGCGATGATGGATGTAATGATCCATCGAGGACCCGGTGGTCCGTCGACCCTTACCATCGCACTCAACCATAACGGGGCCTCACTACCTCCTCTTCGATGGTTTGGACGACGGTCCGTCGGCCCTCTCCATCGCATCTGGGCGATTTTACTGTTTTCTATAAAATGGCCATGTCTTTCTCTTCCAATGTCGAATTTTGATGAAATAGGTATCGTTGGAAAGATAATTCAATTTCCCACATGATAAAAAGTCATTTTTAGGAAAATTCAACAACCTTAAAACACTTAATCACTTAAAAGTCACTCCTTAATATTTTAGGGTTGGAATTACACTTCACTTGACACGCTCTAAAGGCTCAGACTATGAGGCAACTTTGCGGGGTCTTATAATATCTCCCCCATGGAAAGATTCATCCTCAAATATCGCTAGTTAGGATAAGGACAGAGAAAACAAAGTACACATAGCTGAAGCAATTTGCTAAGCGAGTTCCATATCTTTTTAAACTCTTGAATACTTTGGAAATTGCAAGAACTCGGGTAAGAATAGATCAATAGCTGAACTTCAGATTAGAAGGGCTGAATTAAGGAAGAATAATACCTTTGGCTTGATCTGAATTTGCGGAGAAGAGGTGTGGGTACTTGACTCGCATGTTTGCTTCTGCCTCCCAAGTAGCGCCCTCAACTGACTAGTTCCGCCACAAAACTTTGACCAAGGGAACCTCTTTGTTCCTCAGTCTAAGGATTTGGAAATCTAGGATCTCAACGGGAATCTCATCAAATAAAAGACTATTTTGAATATCAGCACTCTCTGAAGGATCCACTACAACAGAATCAACAATATGCTTCTTAAGCATGGAGACATGAAAAATAGGATGAATAGCTAACAACTTTGCGGGTAACTCAACTTCATAGGCTACTTTCCCTACACGCGTCAAAACTCTATAAGGGCCAACACAACGGAGACTAAGCTTCCCCCTTTTTTCAAACCTTTTCACCCCTTTCATAGGTGAAATCTTTAAGTACACCAAATCACCCACCTCAAACTCAAGATCTGTTCTCCTCATATAGGCATATGACTTTTGACGACTCTGAGCTATTTTCAACCTTTCTCTAATCAACTTCACCTTCTCCATAGCCTCAAATACTGCATCAGGCCCAACCAAAGAAGCTTCACCCAATTCAAACCAACCTATGGGTGATCTACATCTCCTTTCATATAAGGCCTCAAATGGTGCCATCTTAATGCTAGCATGATAACTGTTGTTATAGGAAAACTTAATCAATAGAAAATGCTCATCCCAACTACCTTTGAAATCAAGGGTACACACCCTCAACATATCTTCTAAAGTCTGGATGGTCCTCTCAGCCTGACCATCTATCTGCGAATGAAAAGCGGAACTCAAATGAACTTGGGTACCAAGACCCTTCTAGAAAGCTTTGCAAAAATGCGAAGTGAACTCAGTACCCTTATCTGAAATGATAGACAAAGGGACTTCATGTAACCTGACTAACTCCCAGATATACAATCTAGAATAATCCTCAGTTGTATAAGATGTATGCACAGGCAAAAAATGTGCGGACTTAGTCAACTTGTCCACAACCACCCAAACAGAATCATGATGACGACGCGAAAGAGGTAATCCAGTCACAAAATCCATATTCACCTCTTCCCACTTCGAAGTGGGTATACCAACTCTTGCATCACACCACTAGGCCTTTGGTGCTTTACCTTAACCTATTGGTATGTTGGACACTTCGCTACAAACTTAGCTATATCCTTCTTTATACCACTCCACTAATAGATTTCCCGCAAGTCGTGGTACATCTTGGTAGTATCAGGATGAATAAAATACCGCTCGCCATGCGCTTCATCCATAATCCTCTACCTCAAATCATCAACACATGGAACACACAATCTACCTTGTAATCTCAACACGCCATCTACCCCTTGGGAGAAAACCTCTACCTTTTGGTCCTTAACTGAATCCTTCAGTCTGACAAAACTAGGATCCCTGTCTTGTTTCTCCTTCACTTCCAAAACAAAAGAGGATTCAGAACTACTCTGCACCAAAATATTCCCCTCAGCGAAATCGAGCAACCTAACACCTAGTGAAGCCAAATGATGCACATCACGAGCTAACTCTTTCTTACCTTCCTCTACAAGAGTAATACTACCCATAGACAACCTGCTAAGGGCATCTGCCACTATATTGTCCTTGCCCAGGTGATACAACACACTCATATCATAGTCCTTAGCAAGTTTAACCACCTCCTCTGTCTAAGATTCAACTCCCTCTGAGTAAACACATACTGCAGGCTCTTATGATCAGTAAACACATCAACATGAACACTATACAGATAGTGTCTCCATATTTCCAAAGCAAAGACCACAGCAGCTAACTCAAGATCATGGGTTGGGTATTTCTTTTCATGCGGCTTCAACTGTCTAAAGGCATAGGCTATAACGTTACCTCTCTGTATCAACACACAATCCAAACCAACTCTAGAGGCATCATAATACACCACAAAACCATTTGTACCATCAACCAAAGTCAACACAGGGGTTGAAGTAAGTCAAGTCATCAACTCCTGAAAACTCTTCTCAATGAATCTGACCAAAGGAACTTAACCTTCTTTTGGGTTAACCGGGTCATGGGAGACGCAATAGAAGAGAAACCTTCAATAAAATGGCAGTAATAGCCAGCTAGACCCAAGAAACTCCTAATTTCAAACGAAGAGATAGGTCTAAGCCAATTTCTTACAACTTCTATCTTTTGGGGATCAACTCTAATGCCTTCGACTGAAATGATTTGACCTAGAAAGGCTACTGATCTTATCCAACATTCACACTTGTTGAATTTGGCGAATAACTGGTGATCTCTAAGAGTTTGCAAGACAATCCTAAGATGATTTGCATGGTCATTCTCAGCACGGGAGTAAACAAGGATATTATCTATGAACACGATGACAAACTTATCAAGATACTATCTGAACACTCGATTCATGAGGTCCATAAAGGCTGCTGGAGCATTGGTTAGCCCAAAAGACATTACTAGAAACTCAAAGTGACCATAACGGGTTCGAAAGGCTGCTTTTGGGATATCACACTCCCTTACTTTAAGTTGATGGTAGCCGGATCTAAGGTCTATCTTGGAGAAATAACTTGCACCTTGCAACTGATCAAACAGGTCATCAATTCTCGAAAGAGGGTACTTATTCTTAACTGTGACCTTGTTAAGCTGACGATAGTCAATGCACATACGCAAAGAACCATCCTTCTTTCGCACGAATAGAACAGGTGCGCCTCAAGGAGAGACACTGGGCCTTCTGAAACCTTTATTTAAAAAATCTTTGAGTTGCTCTTTCAACTCCTTAAGCTCTGCAGGTGCCATACGATAAGGAGGAATAGAAATAGGCTGAGTGTGGGGAAGAAGGTCAATCCCGAATTCTATCTCTCTATTGGGAGGTACCCCTAGGAGATCTTCCGTAAAAACATCAGGAAACTCATTAACAATGTTGACTGACTGAGTAGTTGGAGCCTCGAACTTAGTGTCTTTAACTCTAACTAGGTGATAGATACAACCTTTCGATATTAGCTTTTTGGATTTGAGATAGGAGATAAAATGACTCTTGGGAGATACTGAACTTCCGGACCACCTGAAGATTGGCTCATCAAGAAACTGAAACTTAACTGCACGGGTACGACAGTCTATAGATGCTTAACAAGAGTGAAGCTAGTCCATGCCTAGAATAACATCAAAATCCACCATGTCCAACTCTATCAAATCAGCAAGTATGACTCTATGAAGAACAGTGACAGGACAATTTTTATACACTTGCTTAGCAACAACTGACTCCCCTACTAGAGTAGAAACTAGGAAAGGCTCAGGAATATTTTCAGGACTCATTTCAAAATTCATAGCAACAAATGGGGTCACATAAGAAAAATTTTGACCCGGGGTCCAACACATAAACATCAAAGTGGAATACACGGAGCATACCAGTGACAACATCAGGAGAGTTCTCCTACTCTTGACGGAATGGTAGAGCATAGAATCTGTTCTAGCGCTGACCGCCAGCAGTGCTAGATGAAGCGGCCTGAGCAAGGGAGGGACGGGCTACAAGAGCTGGTGCACTAGTAGTCTGTGTCTGAGGTCGGGCGTCTCTATTCCCTTGCCTAGTATGCGGACACTCTCTAAGTCTATGGCCCAGCTTGCCACAACCAAAACAACCCCTATGGTATGCTAAGCACTCACCGGGATGGTCCCTACCACACTTGGACATGGAGGATAACGACGTCTATTACTTACACTGTTCTGGGACCGGGACATAGAAGACCTATTCCCTTACTCCTGCCTGCCTCTAGGCGTGGGAGCACTAACTGGTGAAGGCGCTGGCATAGATGAAAGACTTTGGAACTGTGGGCGGTTCCTTCGATGGGACCTAGACTGACTATACTCATGCTGCTCGGATCTAGCCCTCTTGTTACCCTTCACTCTATCTACTTCCCTTATCTTGTCTACCTCTATTTAATGTGCATGAATCATCAATCTAGACAGGTCCATATCCCTATTTAGCATCGTAGTCCTGCATTCTTTCAACACCAACCTAGACACCCCAATCACAAACTTACTCATACTAGTTCGGGTGTCAGCAATCTGATCAGGAGCATACTTGGCCAACTGATTGAACTTAAGGCAGTATTCCTTAACAGTCAGGAACCCTATCTCAAGTTCATAAATTCCTCAATCTTCACTTCCCTCATCTCAAGCGGGAAGCACTTGTCCAAGAATGCATCCTGGAACACCTGCCAAGTAACAGGGGCAGCATCTTCCCCTCTATTCTTTCTCCATGCAATAACCCAGTCATTGTATTTCAAACGATAAGATGCCATCTCTACACTTTCTTTCTCAGAAATATGCATGACTTAGGTGATCTTTCTCACCTCCTTAAGTTATAACTGTGGGTCCTCACCAGCCTTAGACCCATAGAACTCTGGCGGATACATCCGCATGAAATCGCGAATCCTAGCAACGGCTAAGTCACCTCCCTGCTGATGCAGAATTGTGATCTGGTTATTGGCCTGAATATTGGCGATGACTGCTTGGGCTAATGCCTAAAAGGCCGCCCAAAACTTAGCATAAGACACGGTCTCATTCAAGGGATCAACAGGCGGAGGTTGCTCATTATTGTTTCTACGGGCGTTCGCTCTTTTAAGAGGCATTTTCTGAAATAAGAGAGCACCAATTATAAGATGAGAGGGGAAACTGTAGGCACGATAGAATCTGAAAGAAAGAAACAACTTTTTCCTAAAATATCTTGTAGCCTCTTGCTCATAGATGTGGTGCGCTACACACCGATGATCAAGACTCTACTTAACGAGGCTTGTTAGACTCCCTAGGGCTCCTTAAAACTTAGGCTCCGATACCAAGTTTGTAGCAGCCCAAAATCTCATCCCGAGATGTCACATGGTGCTTAAGGCTACAAGTAGCCCTAAGCTAACCCTTTGAGCCTGTTACTACTTCTAACATTTGTTTTAGAATAAATAAGCTAAACAATGATACTTTGTTCTGTCAACTACAAACTGAGATAATTGGATACAATGTCTGAATAGCAACAAAAATACCGATAGTCTAGAACACAACTTTAACTGACAATCTAGTCTGACAAAGCCTCTACTACTCAAACAAGAGATCCATTGGGACAGACCCCCAACTCACTCGCAATAATCTGAAAGTAAAACTCAAAATACTATAAAAGTGGAAAAGATGCAATATAGGTCCTCGAACCATAAGGACTCACCAAGGACAAGGAGGTAGATGAGATGCTCGTAGATTAATGTCACTGCTGGGACTGAGCACCTATACCTACATTATAAGACAATGTAGCACACAGACGTATATGTGGATAAGCACTTTGAAAATCTACTGAGTATATGGGGGTGCATGCATTTACATAAAACAATATCAATACTCTTTAATAAAATCATGCATGCAAATAGGAATGACTCACATGGCTTGAATAAGTCTAGAATATAAAACTCATAAATCATGAATAGTGAAACATGTGACACAAATCTCGTGAGTCATTATACTTAACTTTAAAATCTATACTCTCCTCTTATTCTCAGTACTAGAAGGCTAAAAGAAGCTTTAAACAATACTTTTAGATTCAGGATTTTATCTTTTGGAGAGTAAAACTTCTTTAAAACTTAAGGACTTAGAACTTTTAGGAACTTTTAACACTTGGGAACTCTAGAACTCTTTTAGACTGGGGACACTTGGAACTCGGGAGTTTCTTCTAACCGACATAAACCATGTGGGGAAAGATGTTCTATCCTTGCCATCGGAGTAGAACCTCATCTTTCGTGATCACTATCTCAGCCTTGGGCCCATAAATCTTGAACCTACAGTGGCACATAGTTCTAGGGTATGAGACCTTGGAATCATACCCAACTCGGTGCTAAATACTACTCCTATACTCAGCTCAGAGCTCTTAGGAAATCCACCTCAAAATAACTCAAGGGTCTATAATGAAGACCAAGACATATTTCCATATGCTTTAAATCATACTCAATGTGGATTTCAACTCTATTATGACCGAAAGGCCAAATCATTCTCAATAATATCAAAGTACACAATTCATAGGTGCTTATAGCACAAAAGTTCATAAAAGTTGCAAATCTCAAGTAGGGCTTAATGACCCATAATCAAATCTCAAGTTAAGACTCATCAAAGTGCATGCTAGATGTCATAAAGATTCATAAATCATATAGAAAATCTGGAATCTTCAACATTTTACCTTAAAATCTCAACATACTCATGTACTTCAATTTCTAGAACATTGCAACTATTAAAATCTCAAGGAGTAACAAAATAGGGTATAATACCATACTTCAATTTCATAAGAAAACATAGAAAATCATATATTCTCATAATTAAAACAACTTTTGGGCACAAGGACGAAAGAAGTGTCCTTGTTCAAACTCCACATACCTTAGATCATGAATTGGATGAACAAACTTGTTTGAGACTCTTCTTCTTACTCTTGACAGAGGGTTCTTGAAGCCTTTGACTTGGGAACCTTGAATCTTAACTCAATTTATAAAATCTATGATGGGATCTTGTAGTTCTTGGAGAAAGAATTTGTTCTTGTTCTTGAGGGAGAAACCCTAGCTTTGAGAAGTTTGGATGAATAATGAAGCCCTCGGCTTCGTTCTGGATATATCTGAGTGTTAAGAGGGTGGGGAAAGACCAAAAAGCCTTTTCAAAATTAACTTAAAATTATTAATCGGGATGTGCGATGGTCCGTCGAGGTCCCAACGGAGGTGCAACGATCCGTCGAGGGCCCGACGGTCCGTCGACCCTTACCATCACACTCAACCAGAATGGGGCCTCACTGCCTCCTCTAGGATGGTTTGGGCGACGGTCCGTTGGCCCTCTCCATCGCACCTGGGCGATTTTACTACTTTCTATAAAATGGCCATATCTTTCTCTTCCGATGTTGGATTTTGACAAAATGTGTATCGTTGGAAAGATAATTCAATTTCCCATACGATAAAAAGTCATTTTTAGGAAAATTCAACAAGGTTAAAACACTTAATCACTTGAAAGTCACTCCTTAATCGTTTAGGGTGGAATTACACTTCACTTGACACGCTCTAAAGGCTCAAACTACGAGGGAACTTTCTGGGATCTTACAGTTGGCCTGGACAGCAGCTGGACATTTATTTTAGGCTGCCATAGAATGAGCTAGAGTGGTAAAAGCTGCTCTATATTCTACATAGGAAACATGCTCATCCAAGGGATCTGCTTGGACGGGCGGAGGTACTGGCTGGTTTCTCGTTCCTCTTTCGTTGGTATTTTTAGGAGGCATATTTTGCAAACGGAAGGGAAACTTGAATTAGACTGAGAGTTTAACTTTAGCTCATGCTCAGTCACATGACATGAAAATTGAAAGAAGTGAAACTTTTTCTGAAAATACCTCATAGCCTCTTGCCTATAAGTGTGGTGCACTACACACCCATGCACAAGACTCTACTTAATGCGGCTTTCAGACTCCCTAGGATTCTTTAGAACCTTAGGCTCTGATATCAAGTTTGTAACGCCCCAAGTCTCAACCCCGAATGTCACACGGTGCTTATGGTCCCGAAGGACCATAATCTATGACTGGTACCAGCTGTGAGCATTGAAAAATATTACTGAAATGATGCGGAATTATAACTGAAATGCCATAAGGTTCACATCGACTAAAAACAAATACTGAAATACTAAAAAACTAACTGAACATCTATCTGAAATAGTCTAGTCTGAAAGCCTCTAACTGTCTAAATAGAGAGTTGATGGGACAAGTTCCCAACTATCTCCAACAACTGAATGTACTAAACTAATGAAATGATAAATCTATCCTCAAAATATAAGGACTCACTACAGTAATCGATGCTGATAACCTGAGCTGCTAAGTATGATTTGAAGCCCGTGCGTCTGAACCTATGATATGACACATCATAGCGCAATAGAAAAAGTATGCATCAGTACTCTGAATGTACTGGTATGCTAAGTGAGGTACACTGATATACGTGGGTTTATATACATAAGATGATAACTGACTGAATGGAATAAAAATAACTTAATGAGAGCATAAGGATAACTAAGACACGTAAATGTTAAGTATGCAATACTATGCATATACATATATTTACATAAATATTGTATCTGAGATCATACTGAAACTGAATACTAAGTTTTGATAACTAAATGACTGACATCTGAGATTACTAATAGCACCGGCTAAACACTTAAACATAGTTTAATCTAGGAGTTAATTTCTCAAATTGTTATTGAATTTGTGTAAACATTTCACCAAAGTAATTACTCGTCTTTTTTTTATTTTCTCCACTTAGCGCATAGTTGCATTATTATTCTAGTGATTGAAATAAGAGTAAATACATAAATACCCCCTTGATGTTGGCCGAGATTTTCAAAAAGACACTTAAACTTTGAATTCGACCTATTACCCCACGATTCTTCTTTAATCCTTTGCAAATACATCATTTTTTGTTGAATTTCAGTCACACCAAAGAGAGTAAATGCATGCGCCAATCAGGTGTTGCCACGTGTAAATTAATCAATTTTTAATTTCTTCTTCTCCAATTCTCCATTAATCAATCTTCATTTCTTCTTCCTCAATTCTCCATTAATCAATCTTCATTTCTTCTTCCCCAATTCTCCATTAACAACCATTACTCTCTTTTTCTCTTCTTTTTACCCAATTCTCCATTGAAGCTAGGAAATTTCAAAAAAAAAATCTCCTTAATGAATCAAACTAGTGGGATAAAAAAATCATGTATTGACTTTAATATCTTCTTAATTTGATTAAAAGTTGTGAAATCAAGTTTCCTTTTTGTGATTAATTTTTTTTTCCGTCTTCAACACCATTTACTTGAATCATAAAACTCCATTAATGGAACTTTAATAGAGGAGTTGAAAAAGACAATGGTGTTGAAATCTCATTACTCATTAGTACCGAGTAATTTCTTCCTTCTTCTTCTTCTCCCTCAATCTTCATTAATGGTGTCTTTGTTTTTTCTCTTTCCACTTAATTATATTTCACAAATTCAAATCGACACTATATACTCGAAAGAAGAAAAAATAGGAAAGAAAATCGAGTGACATCATTAATGGAGATGAATGGAGAAGAAGCAGAAGATGGAAAATGAAAGATGGCAAATGAAGAAGATGGAAAATGAAGAACAAAAAAAAAACTAAAATACAAAATTAAAAAAGTGGATCCTTTTTATTTCACGTGGCATATTTTAATTGGTTAGTTCAATTTTTTTCTCATTCACTCACTTCAAGTGCGTGTCTACACGCAGGGTCAAAATTTTGATCAAAATGGTGCATTTACAACGGGTTAGGTAAAATTCATGGGGTAATAGGTCGAATTCAAAATTTAAGTGTCTTTTTAAAAATTTCGACCAACATTAGGGGGGGTCTTTATATATTTAAAAGTAGAATTTCATTATTAAATGAGATTGTAGATAAACGTAAACGCTCTCACAGAAAATCCTAAACCTTAGAAAATAGTTACCGAAGACAGTGTCACCGGAGACAATGGCCATCACGGCCGTTGGCAAGCCTCCATCTTCGGAGACTGGGCCAACCATTGGCAATATAACTAAAGGAATAGCGGATGCGGGTTCATATGCACATGCTCTTAATGTTAAATGTGGATCTAATACAAATCCTACATCTTACAATCTCAAGCAGATAGCTTATTTACATGGGGAGCCAAGAATTATTTGGGAAGAGGAGAAAATCAATCAAATGATTATTAAGGAGGAATTACAATATGCAGTGGTTGGTAAGGTTTCATATGGGTGGCCTGAGATTCAAGACTTGAGAAGATTGATACCAAACCAGTGTGGTTTAAAAGGAGAAGTTAACAGAGCTCTTCTAAGTAGCAGATACATTTTTAATAAAGGCGTCAAAATTGGAAGGTTATATGAATTTGCTTTCAAAGCCTTAATTCTACACCACTCAAAATTATTAGTCGTACTGTACTCTAAAATAGGATCCTTTATTTGATCCACAGGAGGAAACGTCAATAGCTATAGCCTGAATATCTTTTCCTTCATTACCTCCTAACTTTTTTTGGTTAGGAGGCAGTATTCTTTCTTGCCGCGACAATAGGTAAACCATTACAAGTGGATATGGCTACTCAAAACAAAACCAGAACAAGTTGTGCACAGGTCAAGGTGGAAGTTGACTTGTTGGGGGAATTTCAAAAGAAAATCAACGTAGGTATGAAAAAGAAGACAGGAGAGATTATGGAGAAATGGGTTCATATTAAATATGATTACATGTCTAAGTACTACATGACATGTAACATATAAGGTCATATTGAAAAATAATACATCCAAAACTGTATCCAAAGAAAGATAGGAAGGAAGACGAGAAACAAGGATAGGAAAAAACAAAATGAAGCAGTAAACACAAACAAGGGTAAAGGTGAAGAAGGAGAACCTACAAATCTGCAACATGAAGGAGGAAAAGATATCAAAGGCAAAGGAAAGTTGGATGATGGTGGTTTTCAATAACAAAAGAGGAGAAATTAGAACAGAGGAGGCAGATAAAATTTTAGGGAAAGAGAAGTACGGACTCAAAGGACCCAACAAAGGGAAGATCATCTCTTGAACATCAACAATAAGTTAGGAGCTTTCAAATGATGAAGCTGTAGGTAACAAAGAAGAGATAAAACAATAAGAAAATATTCAAAATGCAGTTGAGGATGATCAATCAAAGGGTAAGGAGGTAAGAGAGTAGGATAACAAGGAGAATGAGACAGAACATGATAATACTCCAACCCAAAGAAAAAAGGAAAACAAAGAAAGGAGAACTTTAGGCAGTTCAGCATCAAATAATGAAGACCATGTTTATGCAGGACAAACTAGTAGTATTGACATCAATGTCATTCCAAAGAAGGATCATGATTTACAATAGGGCAAATCTGATAGAGCCAAAAATCCTATACAAGAGGGCACTACAAATAATCAAAGGGACTATCAAAAAGGGGTCAGTCAAAATAAACAACAAGAAGGGATAATAGACCCCTCAGTGACAAAAGTAGGGGAAGATGAGATATCATTAAATGACCAATAGGTAATTGAACATATGATACAGGAAGCTCCAGAGATCAATGAGCCAACAACTTCTTAAATTCAAAAGACAAGAGAGAGGGATAAAGATAAAGGATTGGAAGGCATTATTAAAGCAGTCAGCACACGAGGAGATTTATCGCCTAGCCAGACAAGCAAGCTAAAAGAAAAGAATAAGAAGAAGGAAAAAACCAATATCCAAGCATCACAGATGGAAACAAAGAGGAAAAAAGGACTCAATACCAACTCAAAATAACGATCAGTCGAATTATGTTTTGGAATATCACGTTAGTTAAAACTCAAAAGTCCTTTGAGAAATTAATTAGTCTGCATAAAAGGACTCATTACTCTAACATAGCTTTAATGGAACCTTTTCAAAGCCCTAGTGAGTTAGATTTGTACAAGAGGAAGTTGGGGATGGATAAGACTAGAGCAAATTGTTCAGCCAAGATATGGATTTTCTGGAATAATATTTCGGAAGAACTAGGTTCAACATATACTTTTCAACAAATCACAATGCAGTTTGGTTTAAGGGGGTCAATAGATAGTTTCACATTAACAATAGTTTATGTTAGATATAGTGCAATAGAAAGATTAGGGTTATGGGAAGATTTATAGGATATTCCAGATAGCGGTCACAGTCCATGGATTGTAGGAGGTGGCTTTAATATTATTCTTGATGATTCAGAAAAGATGGGGGGATTACCAGTTACCCAAGCTAAAATAGTGGATTTTGCTAATTGTATGAGTTTTTGTGCCTTAAGTGAATTAACATTCAAAGAAAGTTACTACACTTGGGGGAATGGAAGAATTAAAGAAGATTGTATTTTAAATGATTAGACAGAGTCTTTGGTAATAGTGAATTCTTATCAATACTTCCTAATAGTGAAGTTCATCACCTGGTGAGGTCTAGATCAGAGCATGCTCCGTTGAGTGTGGTGTGCAATTCTATTCAATATCCAGTGATTAGGCCTTTCAAATTTTTGAATTTCTGGACCAAACATCATGATTTTTTGGAGGTGGTGAAAGAAAATTAGGATGGATAGTCTACTGCAATCAACCCTTTTCCAATATTCCAAAAGAAACTTAAAAGGGTGAAAGGGGTTTTGGCACAATGGAGTAAACATACCTTTGGAAATGTTTTTCAACAAATAGCAACATTGGAGGATATCATAAAAGCCATGGAGATTCAATTTGAAATCGCCCCAACTGAGCATAATAAGGCATAATTGAGTAAGGTGGAAGCAAATTTGAAGAGACATCTGCACATTGAAGAGGAGTATTCGAGGCAAGAAGCAGGTATGAAGTGGTTTAAAGATTGAGATAGAAATGCCAAATTCTTTCATTCTTATGTGAAAGGGAGGAGAAGAAAGCTTCAGGTTAGTGAAATTAAAACAAGATAGTGGGATATTATATCCTCAACTCAGAATATAGGGGATGAAGCAGTGGAAGTTTTCAAGGAGTAGTTCAAAGAGACTAGAGAATATACAGATGAGACATTATTCGAAGCTATCCTCAAACTTGTTTTTGAATATCAGAATAACAGGTTGAAAATGAGTCCAACAAAAGAAAAAGTAAAGCATGTGGTGTTTAATCTTAATGGAGACAATGCAAGTAGACCAAATGGCTTTTCAAGGTTGTCCTTCAAAATTGTTGAGACATCATTCGGAAGGATATCACTAATATAGTAAAACTTTTTTTTAGTGGTCAGGAGGTTCCAAGGTACATTACTCACACAAATCTGGTACTCATTCCAAACAAAGATATGGTAAGTAATTTTGGTGATTTAAGGCCGCTAAGTCTAAGTACTTTATCTAACAAAATCATCTCAAGGGTGGTACAGGGAAGAATAGCAGAAACTCTCCCTCAAGTTATTTCAAGCAATAAGATTGAATTTGTTAAGGGAAGGAGTATTATAGAGAATGTTTTATTAGCTCAGGAGATAGTGAGAGATATTAACAGGAGGAATAAATGGCATAATGTGGTGGTAAAGCTAGACATGGCAAAATCGTATGATAGAGTCTCATGAAAGTTTGTACTTGAAGTGTTGAGAAGGTTTGGCTACTCAAAAAGAATAATTAATATGATAGTGAGCTTATAAGCAACAATTGGTATATTGTTCTAATGAATGGCCAGCCTTTTAGCTTCTTTCAGTCTCCTAGGGGTTTGAAGCAAGGGGGCCTTCTTTCTCCTACATTATTCATATTATTCATAATTGATGCTGAAGGTTTGGCAAGAAACCTAAACAAGCTTTTTGAGGATCGAGAATTTAAGGGATATGGAATGCCTAAATAGAGTGTAAATATCAATCATCTTTCATATGCTGATGATATAATTTTGTTTTGTTCAAGCCATCCATATTCAATGAGAAGTATGATAGAGATACTAAGGAAATATGAAAAGATATCAGGATAGATTATGAACTTAGACAAGAGCTTATTCTACCTACATGAGAAAGTGCCAATATCAGTTGGCAGCCAAATCAAAAGGATCACGGGCATCATGCAAGGGAATTTTCCTTTTACCTACTTGTGATGTCGAATTTTTTGTGGTAGGAAAAGGAAGTCTCATTTTGAGGAATTAACAAAGAAAGTGATGAAAAGGTTGGCAATTTGGCAGAATAAGTTGTTATCTTTCGGAGGCAGGTTCATATGGATATCTCATGTACTATAGACTATGCCAGTGTACCTATTATCAGCAATGAATCCCCCAGTTGGAGTAATAAATCAGATGCATAAGATCTTTACAAAGTTTTAGTGGGGAATACTACACGAGCAAAAAATAAGCATTGGGTTTCATGAGAAAGAATGTGCTTCCCAAAGGAGGAAGGTGGATTAGGATTTAGATCATTGCATGATACACCAAAAGCTCTTTTTGCAAAGCTTTGGTGGATTTTTAGAACTTCCACATCATCCTTATAGGGATCTCTTATGTGGAATAAATATTGCAAGAAGAAACATTCTGTAGTGGCTCAGTGATATGGAACCTCACATACTTACAGAAAAATGATTAATATCAGAGAAGAGGTGGAGCATAATATTTAGTGGCAAACTAAAGGAGGAAACTCAAGTTTTTTGTATGATAATTGGCAAAAAAAGTGCACTGTATTACACAGAAAGATAGAATGATTTGGATGAAAAAGTTGAGGTAATATGTTTTATTAAAAATAGAGAGTGGGATATACCTAAACTGCAGGGAATCATCTTCCAAGAAATGATGGATTATATTAGGGAATGCATTAAACCCCCAAGAGAAGGTCAAAATGATACTCCATGGTGGATGGGCAGCACACATAGGAGGTTTACTATTAAATCAGCATGGCACTTACTCGGAAGAAATAGGAAAAAGGAAGTGAGTATATGTATATGTGGCCCAAAGAATTACCTCGAAAGATTAGGTTTTTCCTTTGGAAAGTGTGGGGAAGAAGATGTTGGTGGATCAACATAGTATTAAGATGTTGGTGCTGTGAAGTGCAAAATGAATGATGTCCCACTTTTTTCTCACAACTCCCATGACCTTTATGCTGTGAAAGCAGATTGTTATTTTTGTAGGTATAAGCATGGAGAGCAGAAACCTACAACAACTAATTATTACTTGGCGCAAGCATAAGGTATCTCACAAACTGCAGCAGCTTTGTAGATACATGTGAGCAATTATAATATGGACCTTGTGGAAAAGAAGGAACAATAGGAAGCATGAACGAAATGCCACATGTTTAGGAATGGTGTAGCAGATTCAAAAATTTATTAAGAAGCTGGTAAACACTTTATATCCATGGATTAACCTGGAGATTTAGACTTGCCCTAAGGTTGCGGAGAAAATGAGAACTTATACCCCAAAGTTGCATTATCAAAAGGTTTTTTGGAAATTGCCAAAAGTAAACAAGTTGAAGTGCAACACTGATGGAGCTTGTAGGAGAAATCCAGGGTGGAATTCAATAAGCCTTTGCATCAAGAATGGAGAAAGAGAACTAGTTTATGCTAGATCTCAAGGAGTAGGATGGAGAACAAACATGGAGGCGGAGGCAAGAGGAAGCATTAATGTACTGCTAGGAAAAAGATTTAATAGAGGTCAACTTAGAGATAGATTCACTAAGTCTAGCTAAGATGATCACAAAATAATGGAGAGTTCCATGGGAGTTGATCGAGATAAGAGATAACATTAGACAAATCATTTAAGTACTAAAAGCAAGCATAACACATACTTTCAGGGAAGGGAACATGGTGCAAGATCATCTAGCTAATGAGACTATTAAAAATCAACAATTCAAGGAATAAAATAGTTTCTCACAGTTATCAAGCAGAGTCAAGGGATTAATTTACATGGATAGAGCACAAATTTTGAATCTAAGGATCAAAAGTAGAGCAATCAAAAGCATTGAAACCATATAGCATGCATAACCATCATTTATCACACATCAGGAAGGGAAGGGAGAAGCTAAGTCATTTACAACCTAGCAGTGCAGAAAGAAAAACAATAACCACACAGCCTATAAATTTACAAAGTATGCCCTGAAGAAGACATCAGGTTGTGAATTTACAAACTATGAGATCATGCTACAGCTATCAAAAAGCTTCACCAAAAAGCAAGGGTAAAAGGCTCTAATGATCATAGGAGGGTGCATCAACCAGATCTATAAGCTTGAGGTGGGAACATTCCAAAAATCAGCTGAAAGAAGAGGAGCAAGTTAAGGCCAACAACAAATAAGAATAACAAAAGGAGGGCAGAAAAGAAATAAAGCAAATGGGAAAGGAGCTAACGAGATTGGGCAAATCCTCGACCCCCTGGAAACCAGTATGAATGAGAATCATCAAAGAAATTTAAAAATAAGTACAAAGAAAGAAAAGAGATGGATCTAAACTTACCATGTGACAAGAGTAAAGTAGATAAACAGAGCAACATTAGAAGCCATAAGAGAGCAAGATGGAAAAAGATCCAAAGGAGCACACTGATCAGCTGGGAGATTTTTCGACAATAATCCAGGTAACATGCTTGAAATGAGGCGATTGTTGAGGAAATGTAAGAAGGCCAGCTTTGAAGAGAAGTAGCTACACTTTTATAGGTGGTTTTTTCGGTCTTGGGTCATTTGTTGGGCTTAAGTCCTTTTCATTTCTAAATATTGTTGTAAATTTGAATTTGGGTTTCTCTTTGAATTAAAATGGTCTCGGGACCTAAAATTTAATTAAGAAAAAAGACATTGTAGACTTATGCTTTCCTTTTTTTGAATTATATATACTTGTTGAATTTTATATAAGAGTTTTTTTTGGATTTTGAATTTATGTTACGCCTTATGTTCCAATTTATTTGTTTTAATAGTATAGTCTTGTATTTCATATGGCATGTCATGCTAAACTCTTCGATTACATTCAGGGAAAAAGTATAAAAATCCCCTAAACTTGTTGGCACAACTTACTTTAGACCTTTAACTTAACAAATATTTATTTACTCCCTTAACAACTCTAAAGTGAATTAATATAACAACTAGTGCTGACTTGACATTTTATAAAGAAAAAAAGCGTGTATTAAATTTAAAAAAGGAAATGGACCCACTTTATATATATATGTGTGTGTGTGTGTGTGTGTGTGTGTGTGTAAAAGAAAAAAGATATACAAAAATCTCCACCCCACCCATCTTCTTCTTCGTACTCGCTCATCCCTCACCCCTGGTATTTCTTCTTACACCCCTCCACCCCACCCACACCGCAATCTCCTTTCTCCTTCACTTTATCAATTTCTTCAAGAAAAAAAATGTATGTGAAAAAATTGTGAGTTTTAACATACTTTTTCAAAATCTATTATTGAGAACAAAAAGAAAAATGTATAACCAATTCATCTTTGTTTTTTGTTGCTAATTGACTTTTTGATGCAATTTTAGTAATGGATATTCAGTTTTATTGCTAAATTTGTGCTAAAAGTGAATCTTGGAGCTATTTTTCGTACTATACAAGTGAAGTTTTTTCAACTCTGTGGAATTTGATTATTGGGGTGTCTTTAAATTCGTTGTTGTACTATTTCTTTAAAGATTTACTTGATTTGGAAATTAGGTTTCTATGATTTGATCTGAAGAAGAAATAAAATGGGGTGAGAGATTTTTTTTATTTATTTATGGCAGTTGCAAATGATAAGAAAGGGGGTGTAAGGGTTGGATGGGCTGTGGCGATTGGATGGGATGTGGGGGTGAAGAAGAAAGCCCATAAATGAGGGGGAGGGGTGGGGGGTGAAGAAGAAAACCTTTTAAAAAAAATTATATATATATATATATATATATATATATATATATGAAATTATTTTTAAAAAATATCTTTTTGTGTGACTTGTGTGGCTCCGACATAGCATTACATGGCGCGGATGCGTAGGCGCGTGTAATGCACTCCCTGTTGTGAGAGTAGTATTATATATTTAGGGTGGTATTTAATTCAGACGAAAGTTGTTTAGGGGGTAAATAATTACCTATAAAGTTAAAGTGCTAAAGTAAGTTGTCGCGAAATGTTTGTCCTAGTTTTTTTCTTAGTAGGTGTGCATTAAGGCAAATTCACTTATCTTGGACTAGAGGGAGTATCTTCATTCACCTTTACTTGTCACTTATTTTTAAAATGAATTTTTATTTTTACTTGTCACTTATTTTTAAAATGAATTTTTATTTTTACTTGTCACTTTTGACATATCAAAAAATGACAAAGCTAGATAAATAATATTCTAAAAGCGATTTCATCTCTGTCGCATGACAACCTCCCCTACCACTAAGATTCCACTTGCATAGATGGCCACCACGGCCGTTGGTCAACCTGTTCCTAAGGCTGACCAATCCGTTCTTATTAAATATACCTTAGATTTCCCTCCTCTTTTCCCTTCGAAAGCCTCTACAGCAATCCTATTTTACCTACCAAGCCTAATAATTTGCCTATTGCGGAAATCATAGGTAAGTCTCTTTATTAAAAGCTCCTATAAAAATCAACATTTAGTGCAAACAATTGAACCAATTCATATGAAGAAATTGTCTTCTAATAACGGAATCCCCAAAATTCACTATACTGAAAATGGTGTTAATAGAATGAATACTATAGAGAACCTTCAATTTACGGTAGTTGGAAAGTTCACTTATGATGGGCCTGAAATGGATGAACTTCAGTCTCAAATACCAAAACAATACAAACTTAAGGGAGATTGTATCATTGTTCTATTGAGGAATTGGCATATCTTAATTAGGTTTAATCACGAGGATGATTTTATCAACATGTTACCTAAAATATGTACTACTTTCTGGATAAGGAAGGCTACTCTTACCGAATGCGACCACTAATTTATGATGCTAAATTTAAAGTAGATGAAGAGATGACTCAAGCATTTGCTTGGATATATCTTTTCCGGATTTGAAGCCTACCTTTTTGTGAAGGAATCATTTTTCTCTATTGCCTCAAAAGTAGTTAAACCTATTTATCTAGACTCGACTATTAATAATCAGACGAGACCTAATTGTGTTAGAGTAAAGGTGCCGGTGGAACTACTGTTAGATTTTCCAAAGTTTGTGGAAAAGAATATTATTAATCCAAGTAATAAAAGGTCAAGACTTAAGAGAATTAGGATTCAATATGATATGATCCCTAAGTATTTTAGGGACTGCAAAATCGAAGGACATGATAAACATGATTGTAGAGTGTTACATCCGAAATTGAAAAGAAAAGAACCTATTGTTACAGAGAATAATAAAGAAGAGAAGGTGGAAAATATAGTGACAACAAAGGTTCAAAGAGAGAAAATAGATTCCAAAGAAGGCAATGGAATCCTACACAAAGGAGGTTTTGTAATGACCTAAATTTGTGAATTTCTATTTCTATGTGTTTTGACAATATTTTCCTTCCCCGTAGTTAGTACATGTTGATTTTGGGGTTTGAAATGGTTGGCATGGTTTCCAATGTAATAGGAAATAATTTGTGCGAATTTGTGATATTTAGAGGCTTAAGAAGTCATATAGTTGACTTTAGTCAACATTTATTATTCTAAATATAGTTGACTTTAGTCAACATTTATTATTCTAAATGCCGGGTGGCAATGTGGACTGCGCCAACAGATTAGGAATAACAAATTTGGATTAGTAGCATAGTTGAGTTACATTTAAGACCTTTATCTTTAATTTAGATCCTTCATTTATAACATGGTGAAAAGGGATCCCAGGAATTAATTTGTTGAAAAGGTTTTTTTTTTTTAAATTTGATGTTATCATTAAGTTTGAAATGTAAAAAATAGCCCAGTAGCATAGTTCATTTGCATTCATGGGATTTCGTAATACAAGCATGAAGAGCATAAAAGAGTACAAGGCATTGTCAAAGGTTCCAGCTTCGGAATTGGCAAATGTTTGGAGCCTTTTTAAAGCCTTGTCAAGTTAAAGGAGGAGAAGGGAACCATTATACTCAAGAGGTGCCTCACTTGAAGGATAAGATGGACTTTGCAAACTATAATTTGACACTCAAGAGGCGCCCCATTTTAGGGCTATTGTTTTCTTTTAAGACTCTCTTTTTACACTCCAAATGAGCACCCTCCATGAAGGATATTTTAGTCTTTTCTTATAATAAGTATAAATAGACAGGTAGGCTTCTATTTTTTGACATAATGAATTGAGTGACTTTTTAGATTGTAATTATAGTCTTCTTCTTCTCCTTAAGAGAGAGAAACCAAAACTTGAAGGTTCTATGCAAGTGTGGTGGTTCTTCACTTGTGTTGACCATTTGGCAAGAAAGGTGGATTTTGAGGAGTGTGAATTCCCTTGGTCCAACTAAGAAAGAAGTGTTATCCATCCATGGTAAAGTGTGTCTAGTTGTTTGATACACAATTAGGTGTTAATCATTAAAGGTGGTCTATGTTTCATTATTTATCTTTACATTTATGCAATCTTCTTCTTCATCTCCTTTCTATATGTTGTTTTTCTTCTAGTGTGGTTGCTGATTTCTGTTCATTGAGTCCTTAATTTTGGTTATTGTATCATTTGGTATCAGAGCAATGTATTAGAGTTGTTCCCACAACTCTAAGTATTGGATCTAAGAAAATCTTCACAAAAAAAGAGTCTAGAGTCAAAAAAAAATCTATAAAAAGAGTCAAAAATTTGAAAAACTCAAAAAAAAAAAATTGTGTTGTCTTGTTGTTTGGTAGTAGATTCGAATTTCACAACTTAGATCTACTAATTTTTAGATTGTTTTGATAGTTTCTAGTGTTGGATTCGTGTTCTCTAGCACTTAAAGGGTCTAGATCTAAGTTTAGAACAATATTTGGTTGTTTTTGAGCTAGATCCACCATTGTTGTGGCTTGTTTGAAGCTTTTAAAAAGGGATCTCATTTTTTATCAACTTGTGTGTGGCGTTTTGTGGCTGGTTTTGTGTTGGTTGTGCTTGGTTTGGCAAAAGGAACCTCGATCTAAAAGAAGAATCGAAGTTAGGGTTCATTTGCCTAGTGGTCAAACCTTGGTCAACTCTTGAATATTCATCTTGTTCATCCACCATCTTTAAATCTTGTTAAAGAAGAATATTCAAGTAGCTTGTTTGATCCAAAAAAGGAGAAGAAAGAGAGTGTACTAAGTGTTTGTACAAGAATATTCCCTAGCATATTCTATGTCTTCCAAAAAGGAAGATGGGACAAAGGGACAAGCAAGTACAATTGAAAGTACACTTGAGGAGACCAACCCATTTTGAATTCATTTGAAGCTCCAAAAAGGCTTCAAACCTTCATTTCTTTCCCCCAAAACCGAAATTCTTCTTCCCTAAAGGATTGTTTAGCCGAAACAAGAGATTTGGAATAGAAAATTTTGAAAAGTGACGTCCAATCACAAGCTGCCACATCATCACTTTATGAACAACCAAATTGAGTCCTAAAATTAGATTTCTTAGTTTCTAATTTTTTATTCTAGTTTCTTGTGTGTTAAACTTTATCACTAATTAGCAAGCTAGTAAATACCTGCTAGATTGATAATTAGTTTTGAGTTTGTTCGTGTCTTCAATTTTTGTGTGCTTTTTCTCATTTTTAATTTGCAGTAGTTTGTTGGTTCAAGTCTGTACATCGTTTTGATTTGAGTCATATCAAACAAAAATCGATTTCGGGCCAAAGAATATTCACCACTCATTCACTTACCAAGTAATACCAAGTTTTCAGCACTTGTGAGACCAAGTGTGAGGTGAGATCCAAGTGTGAGTATGGTGAGGCTTTTGAACTAACTTGTTTGTTCGTTTTGTAGGTGTTGTCTTTGTTGTTTTTTGCTTGTTCTTGGGTACTTTAACCATGGAATACGAAGGTCCCACATCCCAACCTTTGGGAAATTATGTTTTGAGAGCCTTGATGGCTCGGTTTGATTCACTAACCCGAGATTTGAAAGGTGAGTTGGGATCTATGATGGGTAACTTGAGATCCATGAAGGGTGATGAAGGATTCATGAGGGTTGATTTGGGATTCATGAGGGGTGACATGATTAGAATTAAAGCGGGGGTTGATAGACTATGTCCACCAAAACCGCCACAAAATTCAAAACACCAAGTCTCAAATCCACTTGACCAAAGACCCTACACTCCACAAAACCCCATGCCACAAATCCAAACTCATCATCAACCAAATCCAATGCCTCCTCTCCACAAGTTAGAATCCAAGGAGAATGAGGTCAAGCCTCAAGATAGAGAGAAACTTAGTGGTGGGATACAAGAAGAATGTGAAGAAAAGAGGGCAAGAAAAAGGAAAACCGCGGGTAGTAAAGTAGGAAAGGGAAAGAAACATGTGTTTGTGGATCTAGTCCATGAAGGCCCCTTGTTACCCACTAACCCAAATGCTAGCACTTTGCCTAGCATTGATTCTTTTTATGTGCAGGTACAAAATGATATGATTCAAAAGAAGAATGCAAGTGAAGTCCCTCCAAAACATGTTGGTGTTCCAAGTGCACTCATGGTCGAGAGTACAAGGCACACGAGTTGCCCTAGTACAAACTAAAGTGACTATGGTATGCTCTACACTTCCTCAAGTTCTAAATGTAGTGATGTGGCTATTAGTAGTCAAGATGAAGGGATTTTGGGTTTACCTAGTGTAGAAAGGCATGTAACTTTCCTTGATAGTATTTTGGGTGTGTACAATGAACCATGTACTCCTAAGATTAGCTCATTACTTGAACATGAATATTGTGTGATTGAAAACTTTCAAGTTAGTGTTGATGCGTGTAAAGATGATCTTGATGTGGAGTATAGTCCTTTAAACTTGTGTAATAAGATCCAAGATATTAGTCCTGTTCATAGTGACTATGTGTATGCCAAAATTATGTGTAATGCCTTGGGAAGTTATGATTTTGATCCTCAAGTGAAAAAGGTAGGTGGTTACAGCCTTGACCCATGTCTACTACTTTCCTTTGACCCTGGGGTACTTGTGAGGTATTGGAAGTGTAGTTTTGATTCATGCTCATTATCTTTTAATTGATGTTATTCACTTCTTTGGTATCCTTTATGCTAAAGTTTTCATGTCGAATACCAAAGATATGTGGGTGTATGTAAAGTGTGAACAAACTTGGAGTGATCGAATATGTGTTGTTAAGGGAACCTTCCTAAGCCGTAGATGTTCAATTTTGAATGTTTGCCTTCCCATGAAAATAAGTGACATATGTGTTTGTTTTGGATTTTCTTCTTCACTCCTTGATGCTTGCCTTAGTCGTGTCCTTTGTGATGTTTGTGGTAGATGTTTCTTACTCATAACAAAGGATGGTTGGCTATATTCCAAAAGTGTACCCCTTTGGCATGTTTACCTAATTTGTGATACTAATGCTAATCCTCCTATCACGAGGATTGTGTGTTTGTTTTTCCCTCTCTTTTATTTTGCAAGGTGCGAATTTGAGGACAAATTCCTTTCAAGATGGAGAGGATGATACAAGCATGAAAAGCATAAAAAAGTACAAGGCATTGTCAAAGGTTTAAGCTTCGGAATTGAAAAATGTTTGAAGGCTTTTTAAAGCCTTGTCAAGTTGAAGGAGGAGAAGGGAACCATTACACTCAAGAGGCGCCTCACTTGAAGGACAAGATGGACTTTGCACACTAAAATTTGACACTCAAGAGGCGCCCCATTTTAGGGCTATTGTCGTCTTCTAAGACTCCCTTTTTACACTCCAAAGGAGCACCCTTCATTAAGGATATTTTAGACTTTGCTTGTAATAAGTATAAATAGACAAATATGCTTCTATTTTCATTAGTTTTTGACATAATGAATTGAGTGACTTTTTAGATTGTAATTGTAGTTTTAGCTTGTAGTCTTCTCCTTCTCCTTAAGAGAGAGAAATTGAAACTTGAAGGTTCTATGCAAATGAGGTGGTTCTTCACTTGTGTTGACCATTTGGCAAGAAAGGTGGGTTTTAAAGAGTGTAAATTCTCTTGGTCCACCTAAGAATGAAGTGTTATCCATCCATGGTGAAATGTGTCTAGTTGTTTGATACACAATTAGGTGCTAATCATTAAAGGTGGTGTATATTTCATTATCTATCTTTACATTTATACAATCTTCTTCTTTATCTCCTTTCTATGTGTTGTTTTCCTTCTAGTGTGGTTGCTGATTTTTGTTCATTAAGTCCTTAATTTCGATTTTTAGGTTTGTTATTGTATCATTTCGAGTGGATCCGGAGGGATTGACTGATAACTTTACAACTTAGCAAAGTTGTTGGTCCAGCCGCTTTAGCGGCTAAAATACTACTCTAGCAGTAGCCGCTTAAGCGACAAAGCACCGTTTTAACAGTCATAGTTGACCAGTTGCATACCACTAAAGCGGGAATTTGACCACTTTAGTGGAAGGGAACTACTTTTTTCGGTGTAGCAACGTAGGTCAGACCGCTTTAAAGGTCAGCCATTGCTTAAGTGATGACCGCCTAAGCGGCCAAAGTTGTATCGATATATATACTCTTTATTACTTTTTTCTTCATTTTTGGACCTTTGAGCTTTAGGTTTGGATGATTCTTGAGAATTTCTTCACCATTTGAGCTTGAATAAGCTCCAAAACCTCATTCCCATTATTATAATTGATTTTATCATCAAAAATACCTTTAAATCATGATTTCAAAATAAAAATTTAGAGTTTTTATTGGTAAAGTTTAAAAAAGGGTTGTCTTTGATTTAGACCTCGTTTTAAATTCGTTTTGCGTGGGTTTTCTCTTGTAGACTCCTATAACCATAGGGAATTTGTTTCTAAAATAAGTTTTTGATTTTACCCTTTTATTATTTTAAAACTCATTTCCTAAACCTGTCTTGAACTTATCCCAAATATGAGCAATACGGGCATCATTATCTTTTTAATGCATAGATGTTATATTTGAATAATGTAATTGATTCTGAGGTCATTTATAAAGAGAAGGTTTTATTTTAAAGCACCTTAGATCGAAATTTCATCATTTTAAAGTAGGTTATGGCTTAACTTCTTTCAGATTGAGATGGATAGTTAATAAACAAGTTAAGCACGATAGGGATTGGGGTAAATAACTGTAGAATTTATATTTAAAGATTATTTTCTCTTGTGTGCCAATATGGAGGCTTATATTCTGTTGTGGTTGATTTGTGATATTGATATTGTGGATTGCCCATGTGGGGCTTTATTTGACATCATTGGCATTATCTATGTTTTTGAATGTCTTTATTCTAGATATGATGCCCGTGTGGAGGCTTATTTTGCTAATATAGGCCTTATTTGAGCATTAGTTGTCTTTATCATGACAAACATACCTGAATTAGGGGTTGATATGATATTAATGATGTCTTACATGCATATTTATTTTGATGGTGAATAATTAGTGTTGATAATCATAAATTGTAGACATATTGTGTTGATTTTTGGGCTCACTTATGTATATAAGTTTTGGATGAATTAGTATCATCATATTGAGTTGACTTTGAGCATTGCATCTTCATTCTATACATATACATTCATGAGATACTGGTACCATTGAGAACACTATTTTTTAAAGAACCGAGACACTTTTATGTAAATCCTCTCCATGAACATGAGCTGGAGAGGGGAGTTGAGATTGAGATATGAAATATAGTATATGGATTGTGAACCCCAATTGGTCCTACCTGGGAGCTGCGAATTTGATGGGTGTATATAGAATGTCATGACATGGCTTTCATTTTTAATCCCATCCACATTGCATTGCATTACATTTGTACACGCATCTTGCTTGATTTTCCTAGTTCCTTGACTTATGCTTAATTTTAGTGTATTTTGTAAATATATTAGTGTTGTTTCTATTTTTGTGTACTTATATATTAGAACTATTAGTGGAGATGGTGTAAGTTACCGTTTGGGACTTTCTAACTTGCAGGTAACGTGTTCATCATATATTTTACTTATCTTATTTTTTGCTTTGTTCAGTTGGCTTATGATACCTATTGAGTACAAATGGGTCGTACTCACCCTACTTTACCCTTTTGATCCAGTTCCTAATATAAGCACTACGCAGGGTGGTTGAGTTTGCGCGTGAGATAGTTGATGACTCGAGGTGTTGACATACCCCAGGCGTCCACAGCCATTTTTAGGCCTCATCCTATTATTAACTATGTCTTACATTATTTTAGAGACATGTTATATTTCATATTCAAATGTATTATTAGATGCTTTGTACTTATGATACCAGATTTTGATATTAGATTCGTGTAATTCTTTCAGACTTATGCTTTAACTTATGTTTTAGGGCCTCACTTTTTTCTAGAAGTCACGTCATGTTCTGTTTTATTATTGTTGTAGAATTTTCTTAACTCTTGGAATTTGGGCTTACTTATCAAGCTGGGCTACGATAAGTGTTATCATGTCTCCAGATTTTAGGCCTTGACAAATTGGTATCAGAGCACCAAGTTCACCGATTTAATAAGTGTAAGAGAAGGATATCTAGTAGAGTCTCGTGGATCGATACATAGACATACATATCTATGTTTGAGAAGCTATAAGATGACTTTAGGAAAAACTTCTGTTTTTTTACTCCAAGTCGTGCGGGTTATTCTTACCCCATGTTTTAAGTTGTATTCCACTTTTTTCTACACAGATAGTGAGGAGTATAGCTCAAGAGGCTAGGGATGCTAAGCCAGCATTCGAGAATAAAGCTCAGACTAGAGAGAGAGACAGGGTCTTGGATGGACCATAGGTAGACGACGGGCACAAAGAGTTACCCCCAGCTAGAGAACGTGCTATAAAGTCCTCTCTCGAGCCTAAAGTTTTGTATTTCAAGAATGATTATCAGAAAGGGGTTGCAAGGACAACTCAGGTGATACCCTGGATCTTCAGGGTCATTTGATTAGTCTCTTAACTCATTTGAAGGGTGTTCCCTTGAGTGCACCAGGTGATTCTCCAATTTTGAGTATTGTGCCATCGTCAGTGTCGTCGCCTGCTTATGGCATTCGTTTAACTCCGAGTGTGGTTCTGCTATCTTTATTGGCATCTACTTATGGCATTCCTCAAACTTCGAGCAGTGCTTCGCCTTCTATGCCAATATCTAATCATGGTATTCCTAGTTCAAGGGTACAACCTTCATCTATGGTATCGCCACATATGGGTTCATTTCCTAGCAAACTTAGTATTTCTGCAGTTGCTTCAGGTACAGTTTTTTCTTCTGATAATCAAAAGAGATTTGAGAGGTCATTCGCTTAGGTCCTCCCAAGTTTAGTAGAGCTATTGATGAGAATGCCTATGAGTTTTTGATTGACTGTTAGGAGAAGTTACATAATGTTGGATCCCTGGAGTGTCATAGAGTTATACTACGTATCATGTCACGACCCAAAACTAAAGGTCATAATGGCACTTGTCGCGGCAAACCTTGACAAGTAAGTCTATCACCCAAACTGATATGAAATGAGAAATTAATACCCAAAACCCAAGAAAAGGCTTCTAGAACTAAGTCAAACCACACAAATATAATAATAGTATAGATACATAATCAAAGATACCATACAATTATCCCAAAACTTGGTTTCACAGTGTAAGAACGAGTAAATACACCTTGAACGTCAAAAGATACAATCTAAAACCAACCAACTAGAGAGCAACAACACCTACTATACAAAGCCTCGAAAGGATCCATCTCAATACTAGAATGATAACTATTATTATACGCAAACTCTCCGCCAAAGCTAAATGTTACTCCCATTGACCACCAAAGTCCATCACACAAGCACGGAGCATATCCTCTAAAATCTAAATAGTCTGCCCTAACTATCCATCGGTATGGGGTGAAATAATGTACTAAGATTAACCTGGGTACCCAATTTCTCTTAAAAAAAAATTCAAAAGTGAGAAGTGAACACTGAACCTCAATTCGAGATGATAGACATTGGTACACCATAAAGATGAACTATCTCACGAATATAGATATGGGTCAACCTATCAACACTAAAAGAAACCTAAATCAAAATTAAAAGGGCAGATTTGGTCATTTGATCTAGGATGATCCAAACGCTATCAGAACTGCGAGTATAAGGCAATCCAGTTATGAAGTCGATAGTGATCTATTTCCATTTTCACTTGGAAATGGATAAACTGTGAGCAAACCATCATGCCTTAAATGCCCAACCTTCACCTGCTAGCAACATAGGCAACGAGCTACAAAATCTGCTACTTCCTTCCTCATATCAGCCCACCAGTAATGTTGCCTCAAGTCACGATACATTTTAATCACTTCCAGATGAATGGATTACCTAGTACAATGAGCCTCCTTCAAAATCAATCTAATTGATCACCAACTCTTGGCATACAAACTCGACCCCCAATCCTCAAAACAACATCTAGATCAAGCGAGGCTTCCTTAGCCTCTCCACTCAATATCTTATCCTGAATCACTCTCAATTCAATATCATCAAATTGATGAGCCCAAATCTACTGCATCAAGGAGGACCTAGCCTCCACAAAAGTCAAAACACACACCCATGTCGAAATATCAAGTTTAACTATCTGTTTAGCCAAAGACTGAACGACCAAGGACAAAAATCTCTCCTAAGTCAAAAGATGCGCCAAACTACCCATACTAGTCGACTTTCGACTCAAGGCATTCGCAACTACACTAGCCTAGTACGGATGATATATAATAGTCAAATCATAATTCTTAAGCAACTCAAGTTAAACACGCTAACTAATATTAAGATCTCGCTGGGTGAAGAAATACTGAAGGCTACGATGATCCAACAAAATCTCACAACGAACTCTATACAAGTAGTGCCTCCGCAACTTCAAAGTAAAAAAAACCACGCACAACTCCAAATCATGGGTAGGGTAATTCCTCTCATAGGGACTAAACTGACGAGAAAAATACCCAATCACCTTACCCTCCTGCATCAACACAGCATCTAACCCAACATCAAAAGCATCACAGAAGATGGCAAAACCCACGCCCTTCTTAGGCAAAGTTAATATAGGGGTTGAAGTCAAAAAATCCTTAAGCTTTTGAAAGCTCGCCTCATAAGCATCAAACCACTGAAAAGAAATCTTTTTCTGAGTCAACTTGGTCAATAAAGCCGTAGTAGATGAAAAACCCTCAACAAAATGCCGATAGTAACCTGCTAAACCAATAAAACTCTAAATCTCAATAGGAGAAGTGATCCTAGCCCAATCACGAACTGTTGTAATCTTGGTCGGATCGACCATAATACCATCTTTGGTCACCACATGACCCAAGAAAGAGATAAGACTCCAACTAAAACTCACATTTAGAGAACTTAGTATACAACTTCTCATCCCTCAATTTCTGAAGCATAATCCACAAATGTTCCTCATGGTCAGCCTCACTCTTGAAATAAACCAAAATATCATCTATAAATACAATGACAAAAGAGTCGAAATACGATCAAAATACTCATTTCATCAATTCCATAAATATGGATGGGGCATTGGTAAACCCGAAGAATATGACCAAGAATTCATAATGGCCATACCGCATCAGAAAAGTTGTCTTCAAAATATCTGAAGCTCTAATCCTTAATTAGTAATACCCAGACATCAAATCAATCTTTGAAAACACTAAAGAACCCTGAATTGATCAAACAAAACATCAATACAAGGAAGAGGATCAATACGAGGAAAAGGATACTTATTCTTAACTGTCACTTTGTTCAACTATTGATAATTAGTACACATATGCATAGACCCATTTTTTTCTTTACAAACAACGCAGGCGCACCCCAAGGTGATGCACTAGATTAAATTTAAATCCCTTATCTAATAACTCCTGCAACTGATTGTTCAATTTTATTAACTCAACTAGGTTCATCCTGTAAAGAGGAATAAAAATAAGCTTGGTGTCCGACTCAACATCAATAGAAAAGTCAATATCATGATCCGTAGGCATATTAGAAAAATCTATAAGAAAAAATTCATAAATTTACAGACAATACGAACAAAATCCAAAGAAGGAGGTGAAGCAGCACTAGCATCATGAATATGATCCAAATAAGACAAGCACCCCCTCTCCACCAAGCAACGACCCTGAAGAAAAGATATAACCCTCTTGGGACCCGAATGAAACACACTCTTCCAAGTTATACTTGGCACACCCAATGAAGCTAAGGTCACGATCTTTGCATAACAATCTAGGACAGCATGATAAAGAGCTAAACAATTCATACCCAAAATACCATCAAAATCTACCCTTTCTAGGATAATTAGATCTACCCAAGTCTCATACCTAATAAAAGTCGCAACACAAGAACGGTGCACCCAATCCACTACTAAAGAGCCTCCTATAGGGATAGATACACGAATAGGCATGGCAAGAGGCTCACTAGAAGAATCAAAACCCAAAGTATAATATGCAGACATTTAGGAAAAAGTCAACTCCAAATCAAATAACACAGATGCAGATCTGAAACAAACTAGGAAGATACCTTAACAACATCAAAAGCCTCTACCTCTGGTCTAGAAGGTATAGCATGGCATTGTCCACAATCACTACCTAACTGAGTAAGCCTCACGACCACCATCATGGATACCACTGCTTCTGTCATGTGCACCTTTAGTAGAAACTCTACTTCTCATAGCCGATATAGGAGTAGCCTTGAAAACATGGTGGGGACAGTCCTTGGACAAATGGCCAACCTATCACACATAAAGCAACCTCTACAGCCCGACTCAATAGGAGGGGGTAGGGCTAAGCTAAAACAACTGCTCGAAGCTGCTGAAATAGAAGACCCACCACCCGAACCCTATAAAGTTATCTGCACTAGTCTACCATGATACTCACGGAAGCCTCTAGAATCTCTACCTCCAGGAGTGTGACCTCTGAACTCGCCTGATGGTGAACGCTCTTGGCGCCTCCCTGAGACGTTCGAAAAATAGACTCAATCATCTTAGCATTATTCACTATACTCTGAAATGATGCCTCATATAATTCTCTCTGAGTCGTAGCTAGCTAAAGTGAAACATCCAACCCCTTCACAAACTTTTGAATATTCTCAAACTCGGTGGAAAAACTGACATAAGAATACCTAAACAAAGCATGAAAACGTGCATCATACTCTGCAACTACCATGAAGCCCTGCTCCAAGTAATCAAAGTCATCTCTCAATTGATCTCTCAAACTGTAAGGCAAAAACCTGTCCAAAAAGGTCTCAAAAAATTGATCCCAAGTCATCTCTAGAAAACTAAGAGGTATATAACTAACAAGTGACCTCCACCAATCCATGGTTGCATCTCTCAACTAGTTAGTATAAGAAACCCCATGCGACTCAAGCAAACAAAGGTTATGCAACTTCTCACGATAGTCAATTAAGAACTCATAGATATCCTCACCTACAATACAACCTAGGAAGACCCAAATGAATGAATCTATCCAACCTCATCTGATCCTTAGAAAATATAAATGTACACACAATGATAAGAGGCATATTAAATCTAGTTGGCTAAGATCCTACTTGAAGAGGTAACATAGATGAAGGTTTAACTTCTGATCTCGAAATACCATACACAAATGCAGGCACTGAAGAAGGACTGTAGAGTACCATAAGCAGACGTCAGTACTACTAAAGGATCCATACTCAAAATTGGAGGAACAACATAAGAGAATTCTGACATAGACAGAGGTACAATACTTGGAATTAGAAAAACACCAGGTGCACTCAACAAAGCACCCTCCAAACGGGTCAATAAGCGAATCAATAACCCTTCTAAAACCAAGGTAGAAAAATATTGTGGGATTGAAGTAGGCCTCATAGCTTAGGAGAGATCTCCCTGGTACTACCTCTAGATGGGGTAGATCCCCATGCCCGTCCACTACCTCGAGATAGTCTACGACTTGCAACTCACCCGCTAGAATAATTCCTCTCCTCAAATAATAGCCCACATCTATAGCCTTACGAGATTTAGTCCTCACAATCTACACAGAAAAGGGTTAAATATAACTTATAACACAAGGTATAAAAGAATTTGTACGATAGGAATAACATAAGGGAAGTTTTCTAAAGATATCATATAGTCTCTCAAAGATAAAAATAATTGTTTACATACCAATCCAGGAGACTCTACTAGACACCATGTTCTTACACTAATGAGATCAATGTAAACCTGGCTGCTCTAAAACCAATTTGTCATAACTCAAAATCAAGGGTCATGATGGCACTTGTCACGGCAAGCCTTGATAAGTCTATCACCCAAACTGATACAAATGAGAAATCAATACCTAAAACTCGAGAGAAAACTTCTAGAATGAAGCCAAATCACACAAATATGATAATAGCAAAGATACATAACCAAAGATACTATACAATAATCCCAAAACCTAGTGTTACAAGATAAGAACAACTAAATATATCTCGAATGTCAAAAGATACAATAATAGTTCAAAAAGACCAAAATCTGTCTCTAAATACAAATAAAACATGATCCAGATAAAAAGAGGTAATAAATCAACTCCAGAAGCATTGATCAATTGCTACCTCAAATATACTCTAGATACCACCTGAATCAACTATTATGTGGCACACTCATACCTGGATCTGCACTGAAAGGGCATAGTAGGGATAAATATGATCTATTTATACTCAGTAGGTATCATAAGCCGACTAAGCAAAGTAGAAAATAAAACATACAAAATACACATTATGGGCACATCACCTACAATCAAAAAATATCCCGAACAGTAGCCCACACGGTCTCCACAAATAATTCTACAAATACACATTTACCAAATACAAGTACAAGAAAGAACAAAAATACAATACGGAATGTACACAATAAATAAAATGCAGCAAAGATTAAGATGATAATGATGATGATGTGATGACCTAGGTTGTCGCACAACCTCTGTATACACCACCGAGTTGTGCACCCAGGTAGGACAGGACCCATGGAGAGTTCGCAACCCATATACAATCCAATATCCATAACTCCTCTCTGGCACATCCATCGATTAGAGGGTTTTTAAAGATGTCACATTTTCTGTTAAAAAAAGTTACGAATATTTTCATGGTGATACCAATGTAATATGATATGAGGATGTAATGCTCACAACCAACCAAACGATAATTTCCAAAACCAACCAATTTTACCAATCATGTGAGCCCAAAATCCACTTAATAATCCAATCATCCATAAATTCAAAGTAATTCATATACCAATAGAGTAGAATACACAATAATATGTCATTGATACCACATAAACTCTAATTTAGGCTTTTTCATCGAAAAAGATATAATCAAATATACACAAGGCCAACAGCACCATATAAGACCCCACACAATCACACATAGTAAGTACTGTCTCAAAACCACCAATTCACAACAATATAGGCCCTCACACGGGCACAACACAATAGTGTAGCAATTTTCATGATTTGTTTCTGAACGCTTAACTTGATTTTATTTCTAAACTACCCAACCTAGTTCGAAGAAAGTTAAGCCATAACCTACCTTAAATATCATAAAATGGTATAAACAAGCCTTTAACACTGAGTGTTCCCCTCACGAATTGACCTGAAACCACCTAAAACATACCAATATGAAATTTATACGTTAAAAAAAAGTCAACAATGCTCATATTGCCCATTTTTGGGTTGGGGTCAAAATGTACATCCCCAAAATAGGCTTTCAAAAAAGAAGAGTAAAACCAAACTTTTAGTCCAAAAATATATTTACCGTGATTAAAGAAACTTATAAAAGAAACCCAAGTGAAAACAAATTGGAATTGAAGTTTAATTTGAGAAATAGCTATTTAGGCCTTCCAGGCCAAAATTCCCAAATTCCACTTTTGAATCCAAGTTTTAACAAGGTTTAAATGATAGAAATCTAAGAAAAGTAATTGAAATTGGAGTTAGTTAACCCAAGTTTAGAAATGAAAAAAAATCACCCAAAAACTCAAAATATCAAGCTCCAAGTTTCGAAAATGATGAAAATCAATTAAAAAAATATATGACCCACCCAGGCGTTGCTTATGCGATACCAACCTTTTCATGTAAGCAACCAGACTTTGCTTAAGATATATTTGTTTAAGAGAGCCCGGTGTTGCTTAGGCGACACTTTGGCTATCAAGCCAAGTCCCTTAAGTGGTACACCAGTTGAAGACTTGTATAATTCCAAGTCTCCACGGACCCCAAAAAATTCATCCAAAATTTTAAGAAAGAACTATGTTAATAGACTAAATTTGATGCTCCAGACTCAATGTTGATATCAAATTTTCAAAAAAATGTCATTTTCACAAAGTTGACCCCTAAAATTCAATTTCACGATTTTTCAAATTGAGGATCGAAATAAGATATAAAAATTATAAAACCACATCAACCATGTTACCAATCTAAAATCGACGTTCCAGATCTATTGGCATAGTTCGTTTTTCCATCTAACACACAGATCAATATATGTTGACCAAAGTCAACTATAAGGCCCTTATAACCACCAAAAACCATTATCTCACACAAATCACACTGAAAAGCATTAGAAATCATGAAAATAATCCCCATACCTAAGAAATACCACAAAATAACTATGGAGAGGTAAAATAGTCAAATCACATAGAAATAAAAAATTCACAAAAATCAGGTCATTACATATCAATTGACAAATGTGACTAGGGATTGGTGGAGGTCGTGTGTGCTAATTGTAGACCTTTGGGTTCGCTTGCTATAACTTGGACTTAGTTTTTTTAGGCTTTCTTAGACAGATTTGTACTATATAGCTTGAGAGATTAGATGTGTGATGAGTTTGATCATTTGGGTCAAGGATCCATGACTATTGCCAAGTATAAAGCCCATTTTCACTCTTTATTAGATAGTACTTATTAATTGGCTGCATCCTAGAAAGTCATTTCAGGGGATTCTTTACAAAGTATTATTAAGCATGCCTAGATGACCGAGTCTATTATCCGGCTTCTCAGGGAGGCACCAAGAAGGTGTAGCATTATTGTGAGTTTAGTGGACACACATTCCAAGCTAGAAATTTCTTGAGTAGAGGTCATGGGATTAGATATGCTCAGTGCTATGCTATACCTAATAGACCCGAGGTAGAGGCCTTTGATGTTGTTATTATAGGTATTATTATGATTTGCTACAGATCTGCTTTCGTGTTATTTGACATTGGGTTAACTTTTTCCTATGTGTCTACATATTTTCCTACTAATTTTATTGTTTTGTGTGGGCCTCTTACTATGCCTATTCATCTTTCTAACCCCGTAAGAGATTCTTTAGTGGTGGATCAAGTGTATCGATCTTGTATAGTTACCTTTGTGAGCTGCGAGACTTAGGTAGATTTGATTGTCCTAAATATGGTTGATTTTGATGTTATCTTGGGAATGGACTGGTTAGCTCCTTATCATGTTATTTTAGACTGTTATACCAAGACTATGACTTTATCTACACTGGGTATGCCGAGGTTAGCTTAGAAAGGTACGCTTAATTTGGGTCTGAAAGGTGTTATATCTTTTCCGCATGCTTGTCACATGATATAGAGGGAGTATTTATCTGATTTAGCTCATATTCATGATACTAGTGCTGCCTCACTGCCTCCTATAAATTCTATTTGAGTTGTAAATGTGTTCATGGATGTACTTTTATGGATTTGTTTGGTATGCCATCAAATCGCTATTGATTTTGCTATTGATATGGAGCCAGGAACCAAGCTCCTTTCTATTTCTCCTTATAGGATGGCTCCAACACAATTGAAAGAGCAGTTGTAAGAATTTTTTAGTAAGGGTTCATTAGACCTAGTGTATCTCCCTGGATATTTTAATCTTGTTCATGAAGAAGAAAAATGGTTCCATGTATATATGCATTGAGTATAGGTAGTTGAATAAAGTGATGGTTAAGAACAAGTGTCCTCTTCCTCACATTGATAATCTTTTTGACCAGCTTTAGAGAGCATTGGTCTTTTCTAAGATTAATTTGAGATTCAATATCACCAGCTTAAGATTAGGGCTTCAAATAATCTGAAGATGACTTTTTAGACTCGATACAGTCATTATGAGTTCTTGGTCATGTCTTTTGGATTGAACAATGCCTCTACAATGTTTATGGAGTCGATGAACCAGTGTTTCAACTGTGTCTCGACTCTTTTGTGATTGTATTTATAGATGACATCTTGGTTTATTGCAAGAGTGAGCCTGACCATGTAAAATATTTGGGAATTACACTTCAGAGGTTGCATGAAGAGAAATTGTATGTTAAGTTTCCAGTGAGTTTTGGTTGGATTGTATTTTCTTGGGTCATGTGGTAACTAAAGATGGTATTATGGCTAATCCGACCAAAGATAGCGCCAATTTTTGATTGGTCTAGACCTATTTCTCCTATCGAGAATTGGATTTTTGTTGGCTTTGTGAGTTATTATCAGCATTTTGTAAAGGGTTTCTCAGCTATTGCAGTTTTTTTACCAAGTTGACTCAGAAAAAAAGAGATACTGTAAGAAGAGCTTCCAAAAGCTCAAAAAGTTGTTGACTTCAGCTCCTATCTTGACTTTGTCCAAAGAGGGTGTGGATTTTACCATGTTTTTTGATACTTCTGGTGTTGGTTTGGGTGTGATGTCGAGGAAGGAGGATAAGGTGATTGTTTATGCCTCCTGTCAGTAGAAGCCTCACGAGAGAAATTACCCTACCCATGATTTAGAGTAGGCAATTATGGTGTTTGTGTTGAAGTAGTTGTGTCATTACTTGTATGGAGTTCCCTGCCAGATCTTCTGAGACCATCATAGCCTTTAGTATTTCTTCACACTTTGATATATTAATATCAGGCAACGGTGTCATCTTGAGTTGCTTAATTATTATGACCTCACTATTTGTATCATCTGGGCAAGGCTAATGTGGTTGTGAATACCTTTAGCTGAAGGTCGGCTAGTATAGGGAGGTTAGCTCATCTCTTAACTAAGGAATAGCCCTTAGCCTTGGAGGTTCAGTCCTTAGCTAATTAAATGGTTAGGCTTAACATTTAGACACCGAGGCATAGTTTTGCCTTTGTCAATGCTAGATCTTCCTTGACAAAGCAAATTTGAGCTCACTAGTTTGATGATGAAAGTTTGGGGGTGATTCGAGATACTGAGTAGCGAGGCTAGGCCGACATCTCTTGATTCAGGTGGAGTTTTGAGAATTAGAGGTCCAGTTTATGTACCTAGAGTTGGTGAATGGGTGAGATTGATTTTGGAGAAGGCACATTGTTCTAGATATTTTATCTATACAGGTGTGACCAACATTGTATCATAATTTGATGCAGTTTTATTAGTGGGGCAGTATGTAGGAGGATATGGCAGATTTTGGAGCTCATTTCTCATGTTGTTAGCAAGTGAAGGCTGTGCATCAAAGACTGGCTAGTTTGCTTCAGATATGGTCCATTCTTAAGTGAAAGTGAGAGCAAAAAATTATGGACTTTGTGAGTGGGTTGCCTCGTACTTTTCGAGATTCTAATAGTATTTGGATCATCGTTGATCGGTTGACCAAATAAGCCCATTTCATCCCTATTCAAATTTTCTTCAGTGTCGAAAGGTTGGCCCATATCTACATTTATTTTATAGTTCATCTTCATAAGGTACCCTATCAATTATTTCAGACAAAGGCTTAGTATTCACTTCTACCTTCTGGCAAACTTTCTAGGAAGAGTTGGGTACTCATGTTGACCTTAGCATTGCTTTCCAACCCAGACTGGCGATCAATCGACACAAACTATTTAGGTTTTCGAGGATATGCTTTGTGCATATGTTATGGACTTCAGAGGTCAATAGGAGCAACATTTGGATTTGGCGAAGTTTGCATATAATAATAGCTACTAGTTGAGTATTAAGATGGCCTCTTTTGAGGCTCTGTCGATCTCCTATTGGTTGGTTCGACACCTTAGAGGTTAGACCTCGTGGTACCGACTTGCTTTGCGAGACTTTGAATAGGGTTTAGGTGATTTAGGATATACTTCGGGTAGCCTAGAGTAGGCAAAAGAGTTATGCAGACCGTGGGCTTTATGCCTTGAAGTTTGGGATTGGTGATCGAGTCACCCTTCGTATGTCGCCCATGAAGGGAGTGATGAGGTTTGGGAAGAGAGCCAAGCCCAGCCCGAGGTACATTGGAACATTTGAGATTCTTTAGACTTTTGGGGGGTTGTTTATGAGTTGCCTAACATGCAAACTTTTTAGTCGTTCTTTCAGTTTGGCATGTATCTATGCTTTGGAGCTATATTCTAGTGAACCTCGTGTGCTTCATTGGGACAGCATTCAGTTGGATGACAAGTTGACCTTTGTTGAGGAGTCAATCTCCATTTTTTAACCAGAGATGTTAGACGGTTGCATTTTGGAGATATTTCTGTGGTTAAGGTTTAGTGGAGACACCGTCCTATTGAGGAGACTACTTGAGAGGTTAAGTCCGACATGTCTATTGGTTACCCTCTGTTTTTTACCAATTTAGGTATTTTCATGTCTTTTAGTTTGAGGACGAACTAGAGTTTTAGTAGAGGATGTTGTAATGACCTAAATTGACTTTTTATTTCTATGTGTTTTGATCATTTTGCCCTACCCCATAATTTTTACATATTGATTTAGATATTTGGGGATGGTTGACATGATTTTTGGTGCAAGTGAAAATGATTTATGAAAGTTCGTGGTTTTTAGAGGCTTGAAAAGCCATATAGTTAACTTCAGTCAATACTCATTATTTTGAGTGATGAATGGCAATTGGACTGCACTAGCAGATCCAAAATATTGAATTTAGGTTAAAAGCATGGTTTGTTCACGTTCGAGACCTTTATCTTGCATTTCGATCCTTTATTTAAAAAATAGTAAAAAGTGATTTCAAGGATTAATTTGTTGAAAAAAATCATTTTTCAAAAATCCAACATCTCCATTGAGTATGAAACGTCTAAAAAAGCCTAGTAGCATAGTTCGTTTGCATTTGCGGAATTTCGAATGTATCCCGAGGGGTCGACCGACAATTTTACAACTTAGCAAAGTTGTTGGTGCAACCACTTTAGTGGCTAAAATTTCACTTTCGTGGTAGCCGCTTAAGCAGCAAAGCACCACTTCAGTCGCCTACCGCTAAAGTGGGCACCCATTTGTGGGCCTAGCCACATAGGCTAGACTGCTTTAGTGGTCACCTATTACTTAAGTGATGACCTCCTAAGTGGTCACTTGACGGCCTAAACCGAATCAATAACACATAAAACCAAATCGAACCGACCGATGCACACCCCTACTCCATGTTGAAGCACCTTAGATTGGGATTCCGCCACTTTGAGGTAGGTTATGGCTAAAATTCTTTTACATTAAGTTGGGTAGTTCATAAGTAAAGTATGCTATTTTTTTTTGGGGGGGGGGGTTTCCCATCCGATGTCCGGTACCCGCATTGAAACCCGACTAATTCGAATTTGCGCCGGGTAAGGCCCCATTGCCCAGGGTCAAAACCTCGACCTCTGGTTAAGGGTAGAGCAACCGCATCCATTGCACCACAAGCCATGTTGTTAAAGTATGCTATTAGTTGAGGTTAATAACTATGAGGTATATTTAAAGATTTTTTTTACTATTGTGTACCCATGTAAAGGCCTATATTCTGTTGTGGTTGGTCTGTATTCTGTTGTGGTTGGTCTGTGATATCAAATATTATGTGTTGACCATGTGGAGGCTTTATTTGAAATCATTGGTCTCTGTGCATTTGAATGCCTTTATTCTGAATATGATGCCTGTGCGAGAGCTTAGTTTGCTAATATAGACTTATTTGAGTATTTGTTGCCTTTATCATGACGAAAATACACGAGTTAGGGATTGATATGATACTAATGATGTCTTACATGCACATTTACTTTTATGGTGTCTGATTGGAGTTGATGATCATGATGAATTGTGGATATATTGAGTTGATATATATATATATATATATATATATATATATATATATATATATATATATTGT